>NW_028225179.1:159713886-159877973 GCF_052327205.1 Somniosus microcephalus
CTCCCCATCACTGCCCCTCCCTCTCCCGATCACTGCCCCCTCCCTCTCCCCATGTCTGCCCCTCCCTCTCCCCATGTCTGCCCCTCCCTCTCCCGATCACTGCCCCCTCCCTCTCCCCATCACTGCCCCTCCCTCTCCCGATCACTGCCCCCTCCCTCTCCCCATCACTGCCCCTCCCTCTCTCCATCACTGCCCCTCCCTCTCCCCATCACTGCCCTCTCCCTCTCCCCATCACTGCCCCTCCCTCTCCCCATCACCGCCCCTACCTCTCCCGATCACTGCCCCCTCCCCCTCCCGATCACTGCCCCCTCCCTCACCCCATCACTGCCCCTCCCTCTCCCCATCACTGCCCCTCCCTCTCCCCATCACTGCCCCTCCCTCTCCCCATCACTGCCCCCTCCCTCTCCCCATCACTGCCCCGTCCCTCTCCCCATCACTGCCCCTCCTTCTCCCCATCACTGCCCCTCCCTCTCCCGATCACTGCCCCTCCCTCTCCCGATCACTGCCCCCTCCCTCTCCCGATCACTGCCCCCTCCCTCTCCCGATCACTGCCCCCTCCCTCTCCCGATCACTGACCCTCCCTCTCCCCATCACTGCCCCCTCCCTCTCCCCATCACTGTCCCCTCCCTCTCCCCATCACTGTCCCCTCCCTCTCCCCATCACTGTCCCCTCGCTCTCCCCATCACTGCCCCTCCCTCTCCCGATCACTGCCCCTCCCTCTCCCGATCACTGCCCCTCCCTCTCCCGATCACTGCCCCCTCCCTCTCCCCATCACTGCCCCCTCCCTCTTCCCATCACTGACCCCTCCCTCTCCCCATCACTGCCCCCTCCCTCTCCCCATCACTGCCCCCTCCCTCTCCCCATCACTGCCCCCTCCCTCTCCCCATCACTGCCCCCTCCCTCTCCCCATCACTGCCCCTCCCTCTCCCCATCACTGCCCCTCCCTCTCCCCATCACTGCCCCTCCCTCTCCCCATCACTGCCCCCTCCCTCTCCCCATCACTGTCCCTCCCTCTCCCCATCACTGCCCCTCCCTCTCCCGATCACTACCCCCTCCCACTCCCGATCACTGCCCCTCCCTCTCCCCATCACTGCCCCCTCCCTCTCCCCATCACTGCCCCCTCCCTCTCCCCATCACTGCCCCTCCCTCTCCCGATCACTGCCCCTCCCTCTCCCGATCACTGCCCCCTCCCTCTCCCCATCACTGCCCCTCCCTCTCCCCATGACTGCCCCCTCCCTCTCCCGATCACTGCCCCCTCCCTCTCCCGATCACTGCCCCCTCCCTTTCCCGATCACTGCCCCCTCCCTCTCCCCATCACTGGCCCTCCCTCTCCCGATCACTGCCCCTCCCTCTCCCCATCACCGCCCCTCCCTCTCCCGATCACTTCCCCTCCCTCTCCCGATCACTGCCCCCTCCCTCTCCCCATCACTGCCCCTCCCTCTCCCCATCACTGCCCCTCCCTCTCCCCATCACTGCCCCCTCCCTCTCCCCATCACTGTCCCCTTCCTCTCCCCATCACTGTCCCTCCCTCTCCCCATCACTGCCCCTCCCTCTCCCGATCACTACCCCCTCCCACTCCCGATCACTGCCCCTCCCTCTCCCCATCACTGCCCCGTCCCTCTCCCCATCACTGCCCCCTCCCTCTCCCCATCACTGCCCCTCCCTCTCCCGATCACTGCCCCTCCCTCTCCCCATCACTGCCCCCTCCCTCTCCCCATCACTGCCCCTCCCTCTCCCCATGACTGCCCCCTCCCTCTCCCGATCACTGCCCCCTCCCTCTCCCGATCACTGCCCCCTCCCTTTCCCGATCACTGCCCCCTCCCTCTCCCCATCACTGGCCCTCCCTCTCCCGATCACTGCCCCTCCCTCTCCCCATCACCGCCCCTCCCTCTCCCGATCACTTCCCCTCCCTCTCCCGATCACTGCCCCCTCCCTCTCCCCATCACTGCCCCCTCCCTCTCCCCATCACTGCCCCTCCCTCTCCCGATCACTGCCCCCTCCTCTCCCGATCACTGCCCCCTCCCTCTCCCGATCACTGCCCCCTCCCTCTCCCGATCACTGCCCCTCCCTCTCCCGATCACTGCCCCTCCCTCTCCCCATCACTGCCCCTCACTCTCCCGATCACTGCCCCTCCCTCTCCCGATCACTGCCCCCTCCCTCTCCCCATCACTGCCCCTCCCTCTCCCCATCACTGCCCCCTCCCTCTCCCCATCACTGCCCCCTCCCTCTCCCCATCACTGCCCCCTCCCTCTCCCCATCACTGCCCCCTCCCTCTCCCCATCACTGCCCCCTCCCTCTCCCCATCACTGCCCCCTCCCTCTCCCCATCACTGCCCCCTCCCTCTCCCCATCACTGCCCCCTCCCTCTCCCCATCACTGCCCCGCCCTCTCCCCATCACTGCCCCTCCCTCTCCCGATCACTGCCCCCTCCCTCTCCCGATCACTGCCCCCTCCCTCTCCCGATCACTGCCCCTCCCTCTCCCGATCACTGCCCCTCCCTCTCCCCATCACTGCCCCTCACTCTCCCGATCACTGCCCCTCCCTCTCCCGATCACTGCCCCCTCCCTCTCCCCATCACTGCCCCCTCCCTCTCCCCATCACTGCCCCTCCCTCTCCCCATCACTGCCCCTCCCTCTCCCGATCACTGCCCCCTCCCTCTCCCCATCACTGCCCCCTCCCTCTCCCCATCACTGCCCCCTCCCTCTCCCCATCACTGCCCCCTCCCTCTCCCCATCACTGCCCCCTCCCTCTCCCCATCACTGCCCCCTCCCTCTCCCCATCACTGCCCCCTCCCTCTCCCCATCACTGCCCCCTCCCTCTCCCCATCACTGCCCCCTCCCTCTCCCCATCACTGCCCCCTCCCTCTCCCCATCACTGCCCCCTCCCTCTCCCCATCACTGCCCCCTCCCTCTCCCCATCACTGCCCCCTCCCTCTCCCCATCACTGCCCCCTCCCTCTCCCCATCACTGCCCCTCCCTCTCCCCATCACTGCCCCTCCCTCTCCCCATCACTGCCCCTCCCTCTCCCCATCACTGCCCCTCCCTCTCCCCATCACTGCCCCTCCCTCTCCCCATCACTGCCCCTCTCTCTCACCATCACTGCCCCCTCCCTCTCCCCATCACCGCCCCTCCCTCTCCCGATCACTGCCCCTCCCTCTCCCCATCACTGCCCCCTCCCTCTCCCCATCACTGCCCCTCCCTTTCCCGATCACTGCCCCCTCCCTCTCCCGATCACTGCCCCCTCCCTCTCCCCATCACTGCCCCTCCCTCTCCCCATCACTGCCCCTCCCTCTCCCCATCACTGCCCCCTCCCTCTCCCCATCACTGCCCCTCCCTCTCCCGATCACTGCCCCCTCCCTCTCCCCATCACTGCCCCTCCCTCTCCCGATCACTGCCCCCCCTCTCCCGATCACTGCCCCCTCCCTCTCCCGATCACTGCCCCTCCCTCTCCCGATCACTGGCCCCCCTCTCCCGATCACTGCCCCCTCCCTCTCCCCATCACTGCCCCTCCCTCTCCCCATCACTGCCCCTCCCTCTCCCCATCACTGCCCCTCCCTCTCCCGATGACTGCCCCCTCCCTCTCCCCATCACTGCCCCTCCCTGTCCCTATCTCTGCCCCTCCCTCTCCCGATCACTGCCCCTCCCTCTCCCGATCACTGCCCCTCCCTCTCCCGATCACTGCCCCCTCCATCTCCCCATCACTGCCCCTCCCTCTCCCCATCACTGCCCCTCCCTCTCCCGATCACTGCCCCCACCCTCTCCCCATCACTGCCCCTCCCTCTCCCGATCACTGCCCCCTCCCTCTCCCCATCACTGCCCCTCCCTCTCCCGATCACTGCCCCTCCCTCTCCCGATCACTGCCCCCTCCCTCTCCCCATCACTGCCCCTCCCTCTCCCCATCACCGCCCCTCCCTCTCCCCATCACTGCCCCCTCCCTCTCCCCATCACTGCCCCTCCCTCTCCCCATCACCGCCCCTCCCTCTCCCCATCACTGCCCCCTCCCTCTCCCCATCACTGCCCCCTCCCTCTCCCCATCACTGCCCCTCCCTCTCCCCATCACCGCCCCCCTCTCCCGATCACTGCCCCCTCCCTCTCCCGATCACTGCCCCCTCCCTCACCCGATCACCGCCCCACCCTCTCACCATCACTGCCCCTCCCTCTCCCCATCACTGCCCCCTCCCTCTCCCCATCACTGCCCCCTCCCTCTCCCCATCACTGCCCCCTCCCTCTCCCGATCACTGCCCCCTCCCTCTCCCGATCACTGCCCCCTCCCTCTCCCGATCACTGCCCCTCCCTCTCCCGATCACTGCCCCCTCCCTCTCCCGATCACTGCCCCCTCCCTCTCCCGATCACTGCCCCTCCCTCTCCCCATCACTGCCCCCTCCCTCTCCCGATCACTGACCCTCCCTCTCCCGATCACTGCCCCTCCCTCTCCCCATCACTGCCCCTCCCTCTCCCGATCACTGCCCCTCCCTCTCCCCATCACTGCCCCCTCCCTCTCCCCATCACTGCCCCCTCCCTCTCCCCATCACTGCCCCTCCCTCTCCCCATCACTGCCCCCTCCCTCTCCCGATCACTGCCCCCTCCCTCTCCCGATCACTGCCCCCTCCCTCTCCCGATCACTGCCCCCTCCCTCTCCCGATCACTGCCCCCTCCCTCTCCCCATCACTGCCCCCTCCCTCTCCCCATCACTGCCCCTCCCTCTCCCGATCACTGCCCCTCCCTCTCCCCATCACTGCCCCCTCCCTCTCCCCATAACTGCCCCTCCCTCTCCCCATCACTGCCCCTCCCTCTCCCCATCACTGCCCCCTCCCTCCCCCGATCACTGCCCCTCCCTCTCCCCATCACTGCCCCCTCCCTCTCCCGATCACTGCCCCTCCCTCTCCCCATCACTGCCCCCTCCCTCTCCCCATCACTGCCCCTCCCTCTCCCGATCACTGCCCCTCCCTCTCCCCATCACTGCCCCCTCCCTCTCCCCATCACTGCCCCCTCCCTCTCCCCATCACTGCCCCCTCCCTCTTCCCATCACTGCCCCCTCCCTCGCCCCATCACTGCCCCACCCTCTCCCGATCACTGCCCCTCCCTCTCCCCATCACTGCCCCCTCCCTATCCCCATCACTGCCCCCTCCCTCGCCCCATCACTGCCCCTCCCTCTCCCGGTCACTGCCCCCTCCCTCTCCCCATCACTGCCCCTCCCTCTCCCCATCACTGCCCCTCCCTCTCCCCATCACTGCCCCTCCCTCTCCCCATCACTGCCCCTCCCTCTCCCCATCACTGCCCCTCCCTCTCCCCATCACTGCCCCCTCCCTCTTCCCATCACTGCCCCACCCTCTTCCGATTTCTGCCCCTCCCTCTCCCCATCACTGCCCCTCCCTCTCCCCATCACTGCCCCCTCCCTCTCCCCATCACTGCCCCCTCCCTCTCCCCATCACTGCCCCCTCCCTCTCCCCATTACTGCCCCTCCCTCTACCCATCACTGTCCCCTCCCTCTCCCGATCACTGCCCCCTCCCTCTCCTCATCACTGCCCCTCCATCTCCCGATCACTGCCCCTCCCTCTCCCCATCACTGCCCCCTCCCTCTCCCCATCACCTCCCCTCCCTCTCCCCATCACCTCCCCTCCCTCTCCCCATCACCTCCCCTCCCTCTCCTGATCACTGCCCCTCCCTCTCCCGATCACTGCCCCCTCCCTCTCCCCATCACTGCCCCCTCCCTCTCCCCATCACTGCCCCTCCCTCTCCCGATCACTGCCCCCTCCCTCTCCCCATCACTGCCCCCTCCCTCTCCCCATCACTGCCCCCTCCCTCTCCCCATCACTGCCCCCTCCCTCTCCCCATCACTGCCCCTCCCTCTCCCGATCACTGCCCCCTCCCTCTCCCCATCACTGCCCCTGCCTCTCCCCATCACTGCCCCTCCCTCTCCCCATCACTGCCCCCTCCCTCTCCCCATCACTGCCCCCTCCCTCTCCCCATCACTGCCCCTCCCTCTCCCCATCACTGCCCCTCCCTCTCCCCATCACTGCCCCCTCCCTCTCCCCATCACTGCCCCCTCCCTCTCCCCATCACTGCCCCTGCCTCTCCCCATCACTGCCCCTCCCTCTCCCCATCACTGCCCCTCCCTCTCCCCATCACTGCCCCTCCCTCTCCCCATCACTGCCCCTCCCTCTCCCCATCACTGCCCCTCCCTCTCCCCATCACTGCCCCTCCCTCTCCCGATCACTGCCCCCTCCCTCTCCCGATCACTGCCCCTCCCTCTCCCGATCACTGCCCCCCTCTCCCGATCACTGCCCCTCCCTCTCCCGATCACTGCCCCCCTCTCCCGATCACTGCCCCTCCCTCTCCCCATCACTGCCCCTCCCTCTCCCCATCACTGCCCCTCCCTCTCCCCATCACTGCCCCCTCCCTCTCCCCATCACTGCCCCTCCCTCTCCCCATCACTGCCCCTCCCTCTCCCCATCACTGCCCCTCCCTCTCCCCATCACTGCCCCCTCCCTCTCCCCATCACTGCCCCCTCCCTCTCCCCATCACTGCCACCTCCCTCTCCGCATCACTGCCCCCTCCCTCTCCCCATCACTGCCCCTTCTTCTCCCCATCACTGCCCCCTCCCTCTCCCGATCACTGACACTCCCTCTCCCGATCAGTGCCCCTCCCTCTCCCCATCACTGCCCCTCCCTCTCCCCATCACTGCCCCCTCCCTCTCCACATCACTGCCCCTCCTTCTCCCCATCACTGCCCCCTCCCTCTCCCGATCACTGCCCCCTCCCTCTCCCGATCACTGCCCCCTCCCTCACCCGATCACTGCCCCCTCCCTCTCCCCATCACTGCCCCTCCCTCTCCCCATCACTGCCCCTCCCTCTCCCCATCACTGCCCCTCCCTCTCCCGATCACTGCCCCCTCCCTCTCCCCATCACTGCCCCTCCCTCTCCCCATCACTGCCCCCTCCCTCTTCCCATCACTGCCCCACCCTCTCCCGATTACTGCCCCTCCCTCTCCCCATCACTGCCCCCTCCCTCTCCCCATCACTGCCCCCTCCCTCTCCCCATCACTGCCCCTCCCTCTACCCATCACTGCCCCCTCCCTCTCCCGATCACTGCCCCCTCCCTCTCCCGATCACTGCCCCCTCCCTCTCCCCATCACTGCCCCTCCCTCTCCCCATCACTGCCCCCTCCCTCTCCCGATCACTGCCCCTCCCTCTCCTCATCACTTCCCCTCCCTCTCCCCATCACTGCCCCCTCCCTCTCCCCATCACCGCCCCTCCCTCTCCCGATCACCGCCCCTCCCTCTCACGATCACTGCCCCCTCCCTCTCCCCATCACTGCCCCTCCCTCTCCCGATCACTGCCCCCTCCCTCTCCCCATCACTGCCCCCTCCCTCTCCCCATCACTGCCCCCTCCCTCTCCCCATCACTGCCCCCAGCCTCTCCCCATCACTGCCCCTCCCTCTCCCCATCACTGCCCCTCCCTCTCCCGATCACTGCCCCCTCCCTCTCCCCATCACTGCCCCTCCCTCTCCCCATCACTGCCCCTCCCTCTCCCGATCACTGCCCCCTCCCTCTCCCGATCACTGCCCCTCCCTCTCCCGATCACTGCCCCCCCTCTCCCGATCACTGCCCCTCCCTCTCCCGATCACTGCCCCCCCTCTCCCGATCACTGCCCCCCCTCTCCCGATCACTGCCCCTCCCTCTCCCCATCACTGCCCCTCCCTCTTCCCATCACTGCCCCTCCCTCTCCCCATCACTGCCCCTCCCTCTCCCCATCACTGCCCCTCCCTCTCCCCATCACTGCCCCTCCCTCTCCCCATCACTGCCCCCTCCCTCTCCCCATCACTGCCCCTCCCTCTCCCCATCACTGCCCCTCCCTCTCCCCATCACTGCCCCTCCCTCTCCCGATCACTGCCCCCTCCCTCTCCCGATCACTGCCCCCTCCCTCTCCCGATCACTGCCCCCTCCCTCTCCCGATCACTGCCCCCTCCCTCTCCCGATCACTGCCCCCTCCCTCTCCCCATCACTGCCCCCTCCCTCTCCCCATCACTGCCCCCTCCCTCTCCCCATCACTGCCCCCTCCCTCTCCCCATCACTGCCCCTCCCTCTCCCGATCACAGCTCCTCCCTCTCCCCATCACTGCCCCTCCCTCTCCCGATCACTGCCCCCTCCCTCTCCCCATCACTACCCCTCCCTCTCCCCATCTCTGCCCCTCCCTCTCCCGATCACTGCCCCCTCCCTCTCCCGATCACTGCCCCCTCCCTCTCCCGATCACTGCCCCCTCCCTCTCCCCATCACTGCCCCTCCCTCTCCCGATCACTGCCCCCTCCCTCTCCCCATCACTGCCCCCTCCCTCTCCCCATCACTGCCCCTCCCTCTCCCCATCACTGCCCCTCCCTCTCCCCAACACTGCCCCCTCCCTCTCCCCATCACTGCCCCTCCCTCTCCCGATCACTGCCCCTCCCTCTCCCGATCACTGCCCCCTCCCTCTCCCGATCACTACCCCCTACCTCTCCCGATCACTGCCCCCTCCCTCTCCCGATCACTGCCCCTCCCTCTCCGCATCACTGCCCCCTCCCTCTCCCCATCACTGCCCCCTCCCTCTCCCCATCACTGCCCCTCCCTCTCCCGATCACTGCCCCTCCCTCTCCCGATCACTGCCCCTTCCCTCTCCCCATCACTGCCCCCTCCCTCTCCCCATCACTGCCCCCTCCCTCTCCCCATCACTGCCCCCTCCCTCTCCCCATCACTGCCCCCTCCCTCTCCCCATCACTGCCGCCTCCCTCTCCCCATCACTGCCCCCTCCCTCTCCCCATCACTGCCCCCTCCCTCTCCCCATCACTGCCCCTCCCTCTCCCCATCACTGCCCCTCCCTCTCCCCATCACTGCCCCTCCCTCTCCCCATCACTGCCCCTCCCTCTCCCCATCACTGCCCCTCCCTCTCCCCATCACTGCCCCTCCCTCTCCCCATCACTGCCCCCTCCCTCTCCCGATCACTGCCCCCTCCCTCTCGCGATCACTGCCCCCCCTCCCCATCACTGCCCCCCCTCCCCATCACTGCCCCCCCCTCCCCATCACTGCCCCCCCCTCCCCATCACTGCCCCTCCCTCTCCCGATCACTGCCCCTCCCTCTCCCCATCACTGCCCCTCCCTCTCCCCATCACTGCCCCTCCCTCTCCCCATCACTGCCCCTCCCTCTCCCCATCACTGCCCCCTCCCTCTCCCCATCACTGCCCCCTCCCTCTCCCCATCACTGCCCCCTCCCTCTCCCCATCACTGCCCCCTCCCTCTCCCCATCACTGCCCCCTCCCTCTCCCCATCACTGCCCCCTCCCTCTCCCCATCACTGCCCCTCCCTCTCCCCATCACTGCCCCTCCCTCTCCCCATCACTGCCCCTCCCTCTCCCCATCACTGCCCCTCCCTCTCCCCATCACTGCCCCACCCTCTCCCCATCACTGCCCCTCCCTCTCCCCATCACTGCCCCCTCCCTCTCCACATCACTGCCCCTCCTTCTCCCCATCACTGCCCCCTCCCTCTCCCGATCACTGCCCCCTCCCTCTCCCGATCACTGCCCCCTCCCTCACCCGATCACTGCCCCTCCCTCTCCCGATCACTGCCCTTCCCTCTCCCCATCACTGCCCCTCCCTCTCCCGATCACTGCCCCTCCCTCTCCCCATCACTGCCCCTCCCTCTCCCCATCACTGCCCCTCCCTCTCCCCATCACTGCCCCTCCCTCTCCCCATCACTGCCCCCTCCCTCTCCCCATCACTGCCCCCTCCCTCTCCCCATCACTGCCCCCTCCCTCTCCCGATCACTGCCCCTCCCTCTCCCCATCACTGCCCCTCCCTCTCCCCATCACTGCCCCTCCCTCTCCCCATCACTGCCCCCTCCCTCTCCCCATCACTGCCCCCTCCCTCTCCCGATCACTGCCCCCTCCCTCTCCCCATCACTGCCCCCTCCCTCTCCCCATCACTGCCCCCTCCCTCTTCCCATCACTGCCCCACTCTCTCCCGATTACTGCCCCTCCCTCTCCCGATCACTGCCCCTCCCTCTCCCCATCACTGCCCCCTCCCTCTCCCCATCACTGCCCCTCCCTCTCCCCATCACTGCCCCCTCCCTCTCCCGATCACTGCCCCCTCCCTCTCCTCATCACTGCCCCTCCATCTCCCGATCACTGCCCCTCCCTCTCCCCATCACTGCCCCCTTCCTCTCCCCATCACCGCCCCTCCCTCTCCCGATCACCGCCCCTCCCTCTCCCGATCACTGCCCCCTCCCTCTCCCCATCACTGCCCCTCCCTCTCCCGATCACTGCCCCTCCCTCTCCCGATCACTGCCCCCTCCCTCTCCCCATCACTGCCCCTCCCTCTCCCGATCACTGCCCCCTCCCTCTCCCCATCACTGCCCCCTCCCTCTCCCCATCACTGCCCCCTGCCTCTCCCCATCACTGCCCCTCCCTCTCCCCATCACTGCCCCTCCCTCTCCCGATCACTGCCCTCCCTCTCCCGATCACTGCCCCTCCCTCTCCCCATCACTGCCCCCTCCCTCTCCCCATCACTGCCCCTCCCTCTCCCCATCACTGCCCCTCCCTCTCCCCATCACTGCCCCCTCCCTCTCCCCATCACTGCCCCCTCCCTCTCCCCATCACTGCCCTCTCCCTCTCCCCATCACTGCCCCCTCCCTCTCCCCATCACTGCCCCTCCCTCTCCCCATCACTGCCCCCTCTCCCGATCACTGCCCCTCCCTCTCCCCATCACTGCCACCTCCCTCTCCCGATCACTGCCCTCCCTCTCCCGATCACTGCCCCTCCCTCTCCCCATCACTGCCACCTCCCTCTCCCGATCACTGCCCTCCCTCTCCCGATCACTGCCCCTCCCTCTCCCCATCACTGCCACCTCCCTCTCCCGATCACTGCCCCTCCCTCTCCCCATCACTGCCCCTCCCTCTCCCCATCACTGCCCCCTCCCTCTCCCGATCACTGCCCCTCCCTCTCCCCATCACTGCCCCTCCCTCTCCCGATCACTGCCCCCTCCCTCACCCGCTCACTGCCCCCTCCCTCTCCCGATCACTGCCCCGCCCTCTCCCCATCACTGCCCCTCCCTCTCCCCATCACTGCCCCTCCCTCTCCCCATCACTGCCCCTCCCTCTCCCTATCACTGCCCCTCCCTCGCCCAACCACTGCCCCTCCCACTCCTTTTCACAGACCCTAACACTCCTTATCACAGTCCCACCCTCTCCTGATCACCACCCCCTCCCTCCAAATGGCATCCCCCGACCCCAGGACATACCCGGCAATGCACAGAAGGTTCATACAGCTCGGCAGTCACATTCCACTGAAGACCGAGTCCCAATATTTGAAATCTCAGAGACCTGAAACGTTTACTCTGTTTCTGGCTCCACAGATGCCGCCTGACCTGCTCAGTATTTCCAGCATTTTCTGATATTATTTCAGATTTCCAGCTTCCACAGTATTTTGTTTTTGTATTTGAAACTGAAGTAATTCTGTGCATTGAATATAATTTCAATGGGCCTGCCCGTGTGTGGCAGGAAATCCAATGGGCGGTGAAATAGGTGGACTGCGCCCAGAGTCACATTTCCACCCACTCCCCCCAGCTGTGTCCATTCATTGCCAGAGGGAGGGTGGAAGGTCCCAGCCCAGGGATTTGATGCTAAACTACACTGGTTTATATATTGCATCTCCAGATAATCTTACCAGAGTCAACTGAGCCGAGAGTAACTTTATCCTGGCAACTATTTTTATATAAATCGCACCGTTAGGCTTTGCCAAATGTGAGTTTCTCAAACCACTGTTTAATTTCAAGTAAATATTTCAGTCATTTCAATCTGTAAACCTCTGGTCTGTGTGATAATATCTGCTATTTAAAGAGAGTTTAGTAGTGTAGGAGGAGACTAGATTGAATTCAGTCAGTAAATTACTGCCACTGAGGTATCTGTTAGTGCCCCAGATGTGCGCTGCTGTGAGGAGCAAATGGAAAAACGTGACAGCATCTGGATCGTAAGAGGAAACATCTGTTTTCAGCAGGGTGTCGGATCAGACCCTGGAACAGGTTCATCCGGCCCGCGGACCTGCCCTCAGAGGCGGACTGACTATCGGGAAATGTCCCCGAGTGTCCCCCGGACCCTCCACCGGTGAATTTGGACTCTGGGTCTTTCTAAAGCCGGTCTGTCCCGGGGCTCTGAGGCGTTTCCCGAGCTCCCCCCTCCCCGCTCTCCAGCCGCCTTCACTCACTCTGCAGCGCTCCTCTGCTCTGCAGTGAAACCCCGATTAAAATGAGACGGAGCTGATAAGCTGAGGGTTGGAACTGACTGTTGACCAGGTCATTGTCACTGGACCCGCCCCCTCACTGAGTGACAGGCTCTCCGGCCAATCCATTTCCCCCGGGAGAGACCCGCCCCCTCACTGAGTGACAGGCTCTCCGGCCAATCCACTTCACCCGGGAGAGACCCGCCCCCTCACTGAGTGACAGGCTCTCCGGCCAATCCGCTTCCTCCGGGAGAGACCCGCCCCCTCACTGAGTGACAGGCTCTCCGGCCAATCCACTTCCCCGGGAGAGACCCGCCCCCTCACTGAGTGACAGGCTCTCCGGCCAATCCACTTCCCCGGGAGAGACCCGCCCCCTCACTGAGTGACAGGTTCTCCGGCCAATCCACTTCCCCCGGGAGAGACCCGCCCCCTCACTGAGTGACAGGCTCTCCGGCCAATGACCAGGTCACTGTCACTGGACCCGGGCTCTTCCATTTCAGCCTGTGAATCGCAGGCAGACGGGTCGCGGAACAGACTCAGGAATTGGTCATTGACGGAACCTTCATGCAGTTCCTTCTGAGAGCGAGTGAAGATGGCGGGCCTTGGGGAAGTGTGGCCAATGGCCGCGGTGGGAAAGCAGCTCGAGTGAGCCGGACCGCGGGAATCCACCGGAGACACGGCCATGGAGCGCCACCTTCCGGCTGTGGAGCCACATTACAGGCAGCGAGCTCACCGGCTTCCTGCAGTTCTGACCAAGGCTCATCGACCTGAAACTCGGTTTCTCTCCCTACACATGCTGCCTGACCTGCTGAGGATTTCCAGCATTTCCTGTGTTTATTCCTGCAGTTCACACCTCATTCTGGACTTTGCTGGACATTTTGAACTACCGCCCAAAACCATTTTATCCCCAGATTTCATTGATCGATTCTTTTTTGTTCGTAATGAGTTTGCATCCAGCCAGCGATCACGTGGTTTTAGAGCAGTCTCACCATCTTTATTACATTCATTAATCTAACAATACAAACAAAGCGAACGAAAAGAACAAAAATGTTGTCAGACAAAAACTCTAAAGCAGGAAGTTCAGGCGCTGCTTACTGGTCTGTCAGGAGCAAGATACCCGTGGATGTAGTGGAAGAAAGTTCACGGGCACTGTTGTTGGCCACACATTGAGATCCAAATCTTACTCAGGCCAACAGAGGCAGGTAAAGAAGAGAGGAAAGGAGCATCAATCACACAGCGGCATGGGGTTTCCCAGCAGAACCAGGGTGTATTCCAGCAGATGCATGAAGCACACAGCAGAGGCAATCAGCATCCCAGCAGAAGCAGGGAGCTCACATCAGAGCCAAGACGCGTCCCAGCACAGACAAGGAGGTAAAGAAATGAAACAAAGGTGCTCTCTTCTTCTGTATCTGCTCGAAGCAGTTTACATTTCCGTATTCGCAGAGACATGGTGTGAACAATAATATAAAAAACAGAATCTACTAATACAATAAACCTGCATTGGAAAAGCTGTTTCAGGTGTATAACGCCTCATCACGAGTTCTGATGAAAAGAATCACATTCAAACCATCAATCGGCTCTTTTCTCTTTACAGATACTGACTGGTCTGCTATGCACTGCCGGCACGTTGTGTTTTATATCCGGTAGGAACAGTTTGCCAGTGAGCCCCATCAGCTGGGAACAGATGTGTGGCACTGGAGGGGCGGGGGAAAAGGGGGCAACTGAATTTGCCACACTACAGTGACAGAGCTTACTCGTGAAAAAAATAAGTTGGAAACCACAATATTTCTCAATGCACTGAGGGCTGTAAAAGAGATTTCACTCCAGCTTATGGGGCAGCACAGCTCAGACTGGGAGATCACCATGTGTGGAGTGCAGCGAGACCGTGGCACAGTGAGCTGAGCACCAGCACAGCCAATCGCCTTTTTATAATGTGGCTTTCTTTGTAGAAGTCCCTCAAACCTCAATTTCCTCGCTACTTCTCCTGAAGGCACTAACTCCAGTCTCGGGAACAGCAGAGCTGAGCTCAGTTGTGTCCTCACCTGGTGGCCACATCCAGCGGGAGGAGTCACTGGAGAGCACCCAGGCTGGGGTTCTTTTCTCTAGATAAGAGAAGACTGAGGGATGATGTCGCTTTTAAAAGTTCTTTAGAATAATTTCTCCGTGACTACACAAAGCACTCTGGGTCCAGGTATATTGTGTATCAGTAAAACAGGTTTATTATGCATTAAACATCCAGTACAAAGAAGTAATACTGAACAAGAAGATAGTCACAGTCTGTTCATCCAGCCCTGGCATTCCTCCGAGTGACTGTGGCGCTAATTACATTACATGGACATTACATTAAACCTACCTCTTTGACCAAGCTCAGTATCAGATTTGGTTTGATAACATTCCTGTGAAGCGCCTTGGGTCATTTTACTATGTTTAAGGTGCTATATAAATGCAATTTGTCGTTGTTGTTTGATTCCAATCCAGGACCAAGGGGTGAAGTAACGGTCTGACACATACCTAGGGCACTGCCTAGGATAATCCAGTAACTAGTTTCCATTCACTTTTGACCAAAGTATCTCCCAGGCACCCTCTGGAAATAAATTTCATGTCTTCAGCACCCACTTCAGAGATTTTTTAACTGATTAATCTCCTCTCTGTACTCGGAATACAGGCCCAGATTTTGGAATTCCGCTCTCCTGACACACAGCAAGAGCCCATATTGGGAAATTCCACAATCCCAACTTGTGCTTTTTTGAACATTGGACAGACCGGGATGCGGATTTTCCCGACAGGGACTCGGTGTGTGTCAGGAGCACAGAAGAGGGAATTCCAGGCTCGTGTTTATTTTCCATTCTTTTTTCTGATCCCATCATCTTTCAGTTCTGAAGGAAGGTCCTGCCTGAATTGTCCGATCAGCCGAGTGTTTCAGCATTTGCTGTTTTTGATATTCCCTCAGTACCGGTTTCCACCAGCAGGTGGTGATACTGCACTGTAAAACTTTACAGCGCTTTGTACAGCTCGCCATCCCCATCTCCTGGCTGAAAGTGGCACTACAACCAACTGCAGGGGAACGTCAAACACTCTGGGGTGAATTTTCACTTTTACCACAACAGGCGTTAGCGGATCGGCCGCCCGTTTTACAGCCCGCACCGCAGTAAAAGTGAACATTCAGTCCGTTAAACCGAAGATTTGCAAACTCCCCGTCATCTTGAGGAGAGATAGTTTGTGTATTTCTCATCACTAATGGTGCTGATGAACTGAGGAATGTCCTCATTTTGGGAGCACAACTTATACCTGCTTTTTAATATAAAGGAGTGGGGCAGTGATGAGAAAGGGCTGGGATGGAGTTGCTGTCGGTTTTACTTTTTATTTTAGTCTTTGTTTTTATTACAGTGTCAGCCAGTGGCTCAGTTGGTCGCACTCTCGCTTCCTGAGTCAGAAAGTTGTGGGTTCAAGTCCCACTCCAGAGACATGAGCACAACAATCTAGGCTGACACTCCAGTGCAGTACTGAGCGAGCGCCGCACTGTCGGAGGGGTCTTTTCGATGAGACCTTAAACCGAGGCCCTGTCTGCTCTCTCAGGTGGATGTAAAAGATCCCAAGGCACTATTTCAGAGAAGAGTTCTGACGAAGGGTCACCGACCTGAAACGTTAACTCTGTTTCTCTCTCCACAGATGCTGCCTGACCTGCTGAGTATTTCCAGCATTTTCTGTTTATTTCAGATTTCCAGCATCCGCAGTATTTTGCTTTTGTGTTTGAGTTTTCCCCGGTGTCTTGGCCAATATTTATCCCTCAATTAGCATAACAAAAAACAGATTATCTGGTCATTATCACATTGCTGTCTGTGGGAGCTTGCTGTGCGCAGATTGGCTGCCGCGTTTCCCACATTACAACAGTGACTACACTCCAAAAAGTACTTCATTGGCTGTAAAGTGCTTTGGGAAGCCCTGTGGTCGTGAAAGGCGCTATAGAAATGTAACTCTTTCTTTCTTCTTCTGACATTTTATATTTTTATTGGTTGTATTTACAGTCTCATTGGGATTTTACAATGTGTAATTTGGAAATTACATTTTCTAACTCCTGACCCCTGACCTCTGCCCCTGACCCGAATGGCACGGGGTCAAGTCAGTGTGACGTCATGGATGATGCGGGCCGGCCCGAGGCCCCGCCCCTTTTACAGACCCGGATCGGAGCCGGAGCAGATTCTCAGCCACTTGTTCACATCCCAAGTCCAGAAGAAAGGATAAAGTTTCCCTGTGAATTTATTCCCAGTGAAGGTGTGGAGATGGGACTTGGTGTCCGCGCTGTAAAATGAAACTGTCCCGGACTCATAACTGAGAGAAACTCCCACCTTCCCGGGGATCGAGCCGGCGGGGAGGGGGGATTCAGGGGAGGAGTTTACATAAAACACATCACGACCCCGCTCGATGGTCCAGAATCCAGTCTCCGGGCTCAGTCTGACCCGTCCCTTCCTCTCCACAGACTCTGCGGCTACTCCCAGCCTCCAGCGCCGATTCCCCGCCACCTCCACCTCCCAGTAATGTCTCCCCGATGTGAATCCCTCCGATCCCAGCACACAGAGCCAGACTGTAAACCTCTTCCCCGTGTCAGGGAGATTCCTCCGGATCCTGGTCCATCTCACACTCTTCAGATCCTCAGACACCTCGAGTCCTGGATGCGCTGTTTCCACATCCAGGGTCACAGAGACTGGGAGAAAAAGCAGAGAATTAGAGAGATTAACCGGGGAGTTGAGAGAGACTGGCCGGGGATCGGGGGGGAGAGACTCTCCAGGGATCGGGGGTGGGGGGGGCGGGGGGAGACTGGCCGGGGAGAGAGTGGCCGGGGATCGGGGGGGGGAGAGTGTGGCCGGGGATCGGGGGGAGAGACTGGCTGGGGATCGGGGGGGGGGAGAGACTGGCCGGGGATCGGGGGGGGGGGGGAAGAGACTGGCCGGGGATCGGGGGGGGGGGGGGGGAAGAGACTGGCCGGGGATCGGGGGGGGGGGGGGGGGGAGAGACTGGCCGGGGATCGGGGGGGGGGGGGGGGGAAGAGACTGGCCGGGGATCGGGGGAGGGGAGAGACTGGCCAGGGATTGGGGGGGGGGGGGGGGAAGAGACTGGCCGGGGATCGGGGGGAGAGACTGGCCGGGGATCGGGGGGGAGAGACTGGCCGGGGATCGGGGGGAGAGACTGGCCGGGGATCGGGGGGAGAGACTGGCCGGGGATCGGGGGGAGAGACTGGCCGGGGATCGGGGGGAGAGACTGGCCGGGGATCGGGGGGAGAGACTGGCCGGGGATCGGGGGGAGAGACTGGCCGGGGATCGGGGGGAGAGACTGGCCGGGGATCGGGGAGAGATGTTCTCCCCGAGATCCCCCTTTCTGACTGATTTTTTTGTTTCTCAATTCGAGAAAAGAGCCGCTCTGAGGGGAGGAATCGAGGATCTGACAACAGCAGAAAACACCGGGACTTCCAGGGTGGGAGGTCACAGCTTCTGAAAATATCAAACATTACACCCGCCTCCGCACTGTGGGATTCTGTGGGGATATAAATACTAAAATGAACAAAAGCTGGAACTGGACCCTCAATGTACAACTAAATACTGTTCCCAGTTTAATGCACCACAAACTGGGGTTAAAATACCTGGGGTTGAACACATTCCATACTCCTTACCAGATTACTCACTGAGGAAAGTCACTCTGTGGGACTGGGTGTATATGGGTAGATGTGTGTGTGTGTGATCCTCAAAGTAGAAAAGTCCCCGGTCTGGATGGGATGCATCCTATGTTACTGGGGGAAGTAAGGGGGGAAATTGCGGAGGTTCTGGCCACAATCTGAAATTGCGGAGGTTCTGGCCACAATCTTCCAATGCTCCTTAGATCTGGGGGTGGTGCCAGAGGACCGGAGGATTGCAAATGTTACACCGCTCTTTTAAAAAGGGGAGAGGGCTAAACCTGGCAACTACAGGCCAGTCAGCCTAACGTCGGTGGTGGGGAAAGTTGTAGAGACAATAATCTGGGACAAAATTAATCAGCGTTTGGGAAAGTATGGTCGAGTAAATGAAAGTCAGCACGGATTTGTTAAAGGCAAATCGTGTTTGACTAACGTGATCGAGTTCTTTGATGAAGTAACGGGGAGAGTTGATGAAGGTAGTGAGGTGGATGTGGTGTATATAGACTTTCAAAACAAGGTACCACATAAGAGACTTGTTATCAAAATTAAAGCCCACAGGATTAAAGGGCAGAAAGTAGCAAGTAGTGGTGAATGGTTGTTTTTCAGACTGGAGGGAAGTATACAGTGGTGATCCCTGGGTCCTTATTAGGGCCACTGCTCCTTTTGATATCAATTAATGACCTGGACTTGGGTATACAAGGCATCATTTCAAAGTTTTCAGACGATATGAAACTCGTAAATGTTGTAAATAATGAGGAGGATAGTAACAGACTTCAGAAGGAGACAGACTGGTGAAACGGTCAGACAAATGATAGACAACATTTAATGCAGAGAAGTGTTTCGTGATATTTTGGTAGGAAGAATGAGGAGAGGCAATATGATCTCAATGGTACAATTTTAAAGGTGTGCAGGAACAAAGAGACCCCTGGGGTGTATGTACATAAATCTTTGAAAGTGGCAGGACAAGTTGAGAAGGCTGTTAAAATAATATGGGATCCTTGGCTTTATTAATACAGGAATAGAGTACAAAAGCAAGGAGGTTATGATAAATCTTTATAAAACACTGGTTAGGCCTCAGCTGGAGGATTGTGTTCAATTCTGGGCACCACACTTTAGGAAGGATGTCAAGGCCTTGGACAGGGTGCAGGAGAAATTTAGCAGAATGGTACCAGGGATGAGGGACTTCAGTCACGTGGCGAGACTGGAGAAACTGAGGTTGTTCTCCTCAGAGCAGAGAAGGTTAAGAGGAGATTTGACAGACGTGTTCAAAATCATGAATGTTTTTGATCGAGTAAATAAGGAGAAACTGTTTCGAATGGCAGAAGGGTTGGTAACCAGAGGACACAGATTGAAGGTGATTGGCCAAAGAACCAGAGGCGACATGAGGAAACATTTTTTACACAGCGAGTTGTTGTGATCTGGAACGCGCTGCCTGAAAGGGCGGTGGAAGCAGATTCAATAGTAACATTCCAAAGAGTATTGGATAAATAGTTCAAGGGAAAAAATGACAAGGCTCTGGGGAAAGAGCAGGGGACTGGGATTATTAGGATAGCTCTACCAAAGATGGGCCGAATGGCCTCCTTTTGTTCTGTATCATTCTATGATCACAAAAAATAAGCATTTTTATTAAGAGTGTCTAATCCTCCACCCGTGAGTAGTCTGCTTTCAAATCACTAAAAATGACTTTAAAACTGTACTGAACCATTTACCAGTTTCACTGGTGTACACTAGTCGGTTTCTTCATAAATTAAATATTTTTTAATATTTAAAAACTGTTAAAACGTGCCTACTAGAGCCTGTGCCCCTAAAAATTGTTTCAATTTGAAGAGCTTCCTCAAACGAGCACAATCAGCGGAAACTCGCCAGGCTCATTATCCCGATCTGGCGGCGGGGCCAGTTTTATGGGTGGGGGTCGATAAATGGAACAACACCCAAAAGCTCAGAGGGACTTGGACTGGGAGAGCTGTTCCACAGACAAGTCAAGCAACAGCCTGACAGACTCATACTCATACCTCCCTCTCCCGATCACTGCCCTCCCTCTCCCGATCACTGCCCCTCCCTCTCCCCATCACTGCCACCTCCCTCTCCCGATCACTGCCCCTCCCTCTCCCCATCACTGCCCCTCCCTCTCCCCATCACTGCCCCTCCCTCTCCCCATCACTGCCCCTCCCTCTCCCCATCACTGCCCCTCCCTCTCCCCATCACTGCCCCTCCCTCTCCCGATCACTGCCCCCTCCCTCTCCCGATCACTGCCCCTCCCTCTCCCGATCACTGCCCCCCTCTCCCGATCACTGCCCCTCCCTCTCCCGATCACTGCCCCCCCTCTCCCGATCACTGCCCCTCCCTCTCCCCATCACTGCCCCTCCCTCTCCCCATCACTGCCCCTCCCTCTCCCCATCACTGCCCCTCCCTCTCCCCATCACTGCCCCCTCCCTCTCCCCATCACTGCCCCTCCCTCTCCCCATCACTGCCCCTCCCTCTCCCCATCACTGCCCCTCCCTCTCCCCATCACTGCCCCCTCCCTCTCCCCATCACTGCCCCCTCCCTCTCCCCATCACTGCCACCTCCCTCTCCCCATCACTGCCCCCTCCCTCTCCCCATCACTGCCCCTTCTTCTCCCCATCACTGCCCCCTCCCTCTCCCGATCACTGACACTCCCTCTCCCGATCAGTGCCCCTCCCTCTCCCCATCACTGCCCCTCCCTCTCCCCATCACTGCCCCCTCCCTCTCCACATCACTGCCCCTCCTTCTCCCCATCACTGCCCCCTCCCTCTCCCGATCACTGCCCCCTCCCTCTCCCGATCACTGCCCCCTCCCTCACCCGATCACTGCCCCCTCCCTCTCCCCATCACTGCCCCTCCCTCTCCCCATCACTGCCCCTCCCTCTCCCCATCACTGCCCCTCCCTCTCCCGATCACTGCCCCCTCCCTCTCCCCATCACTGCCCCTCCCTCTCCCCATCACTGCCCCCTCCCTCTTCCCATCACTGCCCCACCCTCTCCCGATTACTGCCCCTCCCTCTCCCCATCACTGCCCCCTCCCTCTCCCCATCACTGCCCCCTCCCTCTCCCCATCACTGCCCCTCCCTCTACCCATCACTGCCCCCTCCCTCTCCCGATCACTGCCCCCTCCCTCTCCCGATCACTGCCCCCTCCCTCTCCCCATCACTGCCCCTCCCTCTCCCCATCACTGCCCCCTCCCTCTCCCGATCACTGCCCCTCCCTCTCCTCATCACTTCCCCTCCCTCTCCCCATCACTGCCCCCTCCCTCTCCCCATCACCGCCCCTCCCTCTCCCGATCACCGCCCCTCCCTCTCACGATCACTGCCCCCTCCCTCTCCCCATCACTGCCCCTCCCTCTCCCGATCACTGCCCCCTCCCTCTCCCCATCACTGCCCCCTCCCTCTCCCCATCACTGCCCCCTCCCTCTCCCCATCACTGCCCCCAGCCTCTCCCCATCACTGCCCCTCCCTCTCCCCATCACTGCCCCTCCCTCTCCCGATCACTGCCCCCTCCCTCTCCCCATCACTGCCCCTCCCTCTCCCCATCACTGCCCCTCCCTCTCCCGATCACTGCCCCCTCCCTCTCCCGATCACTGCCCCTCCCTCTCCCGATCACTGCCCCCCCTCTCCCGATCACTGCCCCTCCCTCTCCCGATCACTGCCCCCCCTCTCCCGATCACTGCCCCCCCTCTCCCGATCACTGCCCCTCCCTCTCCCCATCACTGCCCCTCCCTCTTCCCATCACTGCCCCTCCCTCTCCCCATCACTGCCCCTCCCTCTCCCCATCACTGCCCCTCCCTCTCCCCATCACTGCCCCTCCCTCTCCCCATCACTGCCCCCTCCCTCTCCCCATCACTGCCCCTCCCTCTCCCCATCACTGCCCCTCCCTCTCCCCATCACTGCCCCTCCCTCTCCCGATCACTGCCCCCTCCCTCTCCCGATCACTGCCCCCTCCCTCTCCCGATCACTGCCCCCTCCCTCTCCCGATCACTGCCCCCTCCCTCTCCCGATCACTGCCCCCTCCCTCTCCCCATCACTGCCCCCTCCCTCTCCCCATCACTGCCCCCTCCCTCTCCCCATCACTGCCCCCTCCCTCTCCCCATCACTGCCCCTCCCTCTCCCGATCACAGCTCCTCCCTCTCCCCATCACTGCCCCTCCCTCTCCCGATCACTGCCCCCTCCCTCTCCCCATCACTACCCCTCCCTCTCCCCATCTCTGCCCCTCCCTCTCCCGATCACTGCCCCCTCCCTCTCCCGATCACTGCCCCCTCCCTCTCCCGATCACTGCCCCCTCCCTCTCCCCATCACTGCCCCTCCCTCTCCCGATCACTGCCCCCTCCCTCTCCCCATCACTGCCCCCTCCCTCTCCCCATCACTGCCCCTCCCTCTCCCCATCACTGCCCCTCCCTCTCCCCAACACTGCCCCCTCCCTCTCCCCATCACTGCCCCTCCCTCTCCCGATCACTGCCCCTCCCTCTCCCGATCACTGCCCCCTCCCTCTCCCGATCACTACCCCCTACCTCTCCCGATCACTGCCCCCTCCCTCTCCCGATCACTGCCCCTCCCTCTCCGCATCACTGCCCCCTCCCTCTCCCCATCACTGCCCCCTCCCTCTCCCCATCACTGCCCCTCCCTCTCCCGATCACTGCCCCTCCCTCTCCCGATCACTGCCCCTTCCCTCTCCCCATCACTGCCCCCTCCCTCTCCCCATCACTGCCCCCTCCCTCTCCCCATCACTGCCCCCTCCCTCTCCCCATCACTGCCCCCTCCCTCTCCCCATCACTGCCGCCTCCCTCTCCCCATCACTGCCCCCTCCCTCTCCCCATCACTGCCCCCTCCCTCTCCCCATCACTGCCCCTCCCTCTCCCCATCACTGCCCCTCCCTCTCCCCATCACTGCCCCTCCCTCTCCCCATCACTGCCCCTCCCTCTCCCCATCACTGCCCCTCCCTCTCCCCATCACTGCCCCTCCCTCTCCCCATCACTGCCCCCTCCCTCTCGCGATCACTGCCCCCCCTCCCCATCACTGCCCCCCCCTCCCCATCACTGCCCCCCCCTCCCCATCACTGCCCCCCCCTCCCCATCACTGCCCCTCCCTCTCCCGATCACTGCCCCTCCCTCTCCCCATCACTGCCCCTCCCTCTCCCCATCACTGCCCCTCCCTCTCCCCATCACTGCCCCTCCCTCTCCCCATCACTGCCCCCTCCCTCTCCCCATCACTGCCCCCTCCCTCTCCCCATCACTGCCCCCTCCCTCTCCCCATCACTGCCCCCTCCCTCTCCCCATCACTGCCCCCTCCCTCTCCCCATCACTGCCCCTCCCTCTCCCCATCACTGCCCCTCCCTCTCCCCATCACTGCCCCTCCCTCTCCCCATCACTGCCCCTCCCTCTCCCCATCACTGCCCCACCCTCTCCCCATCACTGCCCCTCCCTCTCCCCATCACTGCCCCCTCCCTCTCCACATCACTGCCCCTCCTTCTCCCCATCACTGCCCCCTCCCTCTCCCGATCACTGCCCCCTCCCTCTCCCGATCACTGCCCCCTCCCTCACCCGATCACTGCCCCTCCCTCTCCCGATCACTGCCCTTCCCTCTCCCCATCACTGCCCCTCCCTCTCCCGATCACTGCCCCTCCCTCTCCCCATCACTGCCCCTCCCTCTCCCCATCACTGCCCCTCCCTCTCCCCATCACTGCCCCTCCCTCTCCCCATCACTGCCCCCTCCCTCTCCCCATCACTGCCCCCTCCCTCTCCCCATCACTGCCCCCTCCCTCTCCCGATCACTGCCCCTCCCTCTCCCCATCACTGCCCCTCCCTCTCCCCATCACTGCCCCTCCCTCTCCCCATCACTGCCCCCTCCCTCTCCCCATCACTGCCCCCTCCCTCTCCCGATCACTGCCCCCTCCCTCTCCCCATCACTGCCCCCTCCCTCTCCCCATCACTGCCCCCTCCCTCTTCCCATCACTGCCCCACTCTCTCCCGATTACTGCCCCTCCCTCTCCCGATCACTGCCCCTCCCTCTCCCCATCACTGCCCCCTCCCTCTCCCCATCACTGCCCCTCCCTCTCCCCATCACTGCCCCCTCCCTCTCCCGATCACTGCCCCCTCCCTCTCCTCATCACTGCCCCTCCATCTCCCGATCACTGCCCCTCCCTCTCCCCATCACTGCCCCCTTCCTCTCCCCATCACCGCCCCTCCCTCTCCCGATCACCGCCCCTCCCTCTCCCGATCACTGCCCCCTCCCTCTCCCCATCACTGCCCCTCCCTCTCCCGATCACTGCCCCTCCCTCTCCCGATCACTGCCCCCTCCCTCTCCCCATCACTGCCCCTCCCTCTCCCGATCACTGCCCCCTCCCTCTCCCCATCACTGCCCCCTCCCTCTCCCCATCACTGCCCCCTGCCTCTCCCCATCACTGCCCCTCCCTCTCCCCATCACTGCCCCTCCCTCTCCCGATCACTGCCCTCCCTCTCCCGATCACTGCCCCTCCCTCTCCCCATCACTGCCCCCTCCCTCTCCCCATCACTGCCCCTCCCTCTCCCCATCACTGCCCCTCCCTCTCCCCATCACTGCCCCCTCCCTCTCCCCATCACTGCCCCCTCCCTCTCCCCATCACTGCCCTCTCCCTCTCCCCATCACTGCCCCCTCCCTCTCCCCATCACTGCCCCTCCCTCTCCCCATCACTGCCCCCTCTCCCGATCACTGCCCCTCCCTCTCCCCATCACTGCCACCTCCCTCTCCCGATCACTGCCCTCCCTCTCCCGATCACTGCCCCTCCCTCTCCCCATCACTGCCACCTCCCTCTCCCGATCACTGCCCTCCCTCTCCCGATCACTGCCCCTCCCTCTCCCCATCACTGCCACCTCCCTCTCCCGATCACTGCCCCTCCCTCTCCCCATCACTGCCCCTCCCTCTCCCCATCACTGCCCCCTCCCTCTCCCGATCACTGCCCCTCCCTCTCCCCATCACTGCCCCTCCCTCTCCCGATCACTGCCCCCTCCCTCACCCGCTCACTGCCCCCTCCCTCTCCCGATCACTGCCCCGCCCTCTCCCCATCACTGCCCCTCCCTCTCCCCATCACTGCCCCTCCCTCTCCCCATCACTGCCCCTCCCTCTCCCTATCACTGCCCCTCCCTCGCCCAACCACTGCCCCTCCCACTCCTTTTCACAGACCCTAACACTCCTTATCACAGTCCCACCCTCTCCTGATCACCACCCCCTCCCTCCAAATGGCATCCCCCGACCCCAGGACATACCCGGCAATGCACAGAAGGTTCATACAGCTCGGCAGTCACATTCCACTGAAGACCGAGTCCCAATATTTGAAATCTCAGAGACCTGAAACGTTTACTCTGTTTCTGGCTCCACAGATGCCGCCTGACCTGCTCAGTATTTCCAGCATTTTCTGATATTATTTCAGATTTCCAGCTTCCACAGTATTTTGTTTTTGTATTTGAAACTGAAGTAATTCTGTGCATTGAATATAATTTCAATGGGCCTGCCCGTGTGTGGCAGGAAATCCAATGGGCGGTGAAATAGGTGGACTGCGCCCAGAGTCACATTTCCACCCACTCCCCCCAGCTGTGTCCATTCATTGCCAGAGGGAGGGTGGAAGGTCCCAGCCCAGGGATTTGATGCTAAACTACACTGGTTTATATATTGCATCTCCAGATAATCTTACCAGAGTCAACTGAGCCGAGAGTAACTTTATCCTGGCAACTATTTTTATATAAATCGCACCGTTAGGCTTTGCCAAATGTGAGTTTCTCAAACCACTGTTTAATTTCAAGTAAATATTTCAGTCATTTCAATCTGTAAACCTCTGGTCTGTGTGATAATATCTGCTATTTAAAGAGAGTTTAGTAGTGTAGGAGGAGACTAGATTGAATTCAGTCAGTAAATTACTGCCACTGAGGTATCTGTTAGTGCCCCAGATGTGCGCTGCTGTGAGGAGCAAATGGAAAAACGTGACAGCATCTGGATCGTAAGAGGAAACATCTGTTTTCAGCAGGGTGTCGGATCAGACCCTGGAACAGGTTCATCCGGCCCGCGGACCTGCCCTCAGAGGCGGACTGACTATCGGGAAATGTCCCCGAGTGTCCCCCGGACCCTCCACCGGTGAATTTGGACTCTGGGTCTTTCTAAAGCCGGTCTGTCCCGGGGCTCTGAGGCGTTTCCCGAGCTCCCCCCTCCCCGCTCTCCAGCCGCCTTCACTCACTCTGCAGCGCTCCTCTGCTCTGCAGTGAAACCCCGATTAAAATGAGACGGAGCTGATAAGCTGAGGGTTGGAACTGACTGTTGACCAGGTCATTGTCACTGGACCCGCCCCCTCACTGAGTGACAGGCTCTCCGGCCAATCCATTTCCCCCGGGAGAGACCCGCCCCCTCACTGAGTGACAGGCTCTCCGGCCAATCCACTTCACCCGGGAGAGACCCGCCCCCTCACTGAGTGACAGGCTCTCCGGCCAATCCGCTTCCTCCGGGAGAGACCCGCCCCCTCACTGAGTGACAGGCTCTCCGGCCAATCCACTTCCCCGGGAGAGACCCGCCCCCTCACTGAGTGACAGGCTCTCCGGCCAATCCACTTCCCCGGGAGAGACCCGCCCCCTCACTGAGTGACAGGTTCTCCGGCCAATCCACTTCCCCCGGGAGAGACCCGCCCCCTCACTGAGTGACAGGCTCTCCGGCCAATGACCAGGTCACTGTCACTGGACCCGGGCTCTTCCATTTCAGCCTGTGAATCGCAGGCAGACGGGTCGCGGAACAGACTCAGGAATTGGTCATTGACGGAACCTTCATGCAGTTCCTTCTGAGAGCGAGTGAAGATGGCGGGCCTTGGGGAAGTGTGGCCAATGGCCGCCGTGGGAAAGCAGCTCGAGTGAGCCGGACCGCGGGAATCCACCGGAGACACGGCCATGGAGCGCCACCTTCCGGCTGTGGAGCCACATTACAGGCAGCGAGCTCACCGGCTTCCTGCAGTTCTGACCAAGGCTCATCGACCTGAAACTCGGTTTCTCTCCCTACACATGCTGCCTGACCTGCTGAGGATTTCCAGCATTTCCTGTGTTTATTCCTGCAGTTCACACCTCATTCTGGACTTTGCTGGACATTTTGAACTACCGCCCAAAACCATTTTATCCCCAGATTTCATTGATCGATTCTTTTTTGTTCGTAATGAGTTTGCATCCAGCCAGCGATCACGTGGTTTTAGAGCAGTCTCACCATCTTTATTACATTCATTAATCTAACAATACAAACAAAGCGAACGAAAAGAACAAAAATGTTGTCAGACAAAAACTCTAAAGCAGGAAGTTCAGGCGCTCCTTACTGGTCTGTCAGGAGCAAGATACCCGTGGATGTAGTGGAAGAAAGTTCACGGGCACTGTTGTTGGCCACACATTGAGATCCAGATCTTACTCAGGCCAACAGAGGCAGGTAAAGAAGAGAGGAAAGGAGCATCAATCACACAGCGGCATGGGGTTTCCCAGCAGAACCAGGGTGTATTCCAGCAGATGCATGAAGCACACAGCAGAGGCAATCAGCATCCCAGCAGAAGCAGGGAGCTCACATCAGAGCCAAGACGCGTCCCAGCACAGACAAGGAGGTAAAGAAATGAAACAAAGGTGCTCTCTTCTTCTGTATCTGCTCGAAGCAGTTTACATTTCCGTATTCGCAGAGACATGGTGTGAACAATAATATAAAAAACAGAATCTACTAATACAATAAACCTGCATTGGAAAAGCTGTTTCAGGTGTATAACGCCTCATCACGAGTTCTGATGAAAAGAATCACATTCAAACCATCAATCGGCTCTTTTCTCTTTACAGATACTGACTGGTCTGCTATGCACTGCCGGCACGTTGTGTTTTATATCCGGTAGGAACAGTTTGCCAGTGAGCCCCATCAGCTGGGAACAGATGTGTGGCACTGGAGGGGCGGGGGAAAAGGGGGCAACTGAATTTGCCACACTACAGTGACAGAGCTTACTCGTGAAAAAAATAAGTTGGAAACCACAATATTTCTCAATGCACTGAGGGCTGTAAAAGAGATTTCACTCCAGCTTATGGGGCAGCACAGCTCAGACTGGGAGATCACCATGTGTGGAGTGCAGCGAGACCGTGGCACAGTGAGCTGAGCACCAGCACAGCCAATCGCCTTTTTATAATGTGGCTTTCTTTGTAGAAGTCCCTCAAACCTCAATTTCCTCGCTACTTCTCCTGAAGGCACTAACTCCAGTCTCGGGAACAGCAGAGCTGAGCTCAGTTGTGTCCTCACCTGGTGGCCACATCCAGCGGGAGGAGTCACTGGAGAGCACCCAGGCTGGGGCTCTTTTCTCTAGATAAGAGAAGACTGAGGGATGATGTCGCTTTTAAAAGTTCTTTAGAATAATTTCTCCGTGACTACACAAAGCACTCTGGGTCCAGGTATATTGTGTATCAGTAAAACAGGTTTATTATGCATTAAACATCCAGTACAAAGAAGTAATACTGAACAAGAAGATAGTCACAGTCTGTTCATCCAGCCCTGGCATTCCTCCGAGTGACTGTGGCGCTAATTACATTACATGGACATTACATTAAACCTACCTCTTTGACCAAGCTCAGTATCAGATTTGGTTTGATAACATTCCTGTGAAGCGCCTTGGGTCATTTTACTATGTTTAAGGTGCTATATAAATGCAATTTGTCGTTGTTGTTTGATTCAAATCCAGGACCAAGGGGTGAAGTAACGGTCTGACACATACCTAGGGCACTGCCTAGGATAATCCAGTAACTAGTTTCCATTCACTTTTGACCAAAGTATCTCCCAGGCACCCTCTGGAAATAAATTTCATGTCTTCAGCACCCACTTCAGAGATTTTTTAACTGATTAATCTCCTCTCTGTACTCGGAATACAGGCCCAGATTTTGGAATTCCGCTCTCCTGACACACAGCAAGAGCCCATATTGGGAAATTCCACAATCCCAACTTGTGCTTTTTTGAACATTGGACAGACCGGGATGCGGATTTTCCCGACAGGGACTCGGTGTGTGTCAGGAGCACAGAAGAGGGAATTCCAGGCTCGTGTTTATTTTCCATTCTTTTTTCTGATCCCATCATCTTTCAGTTCTGAAGGAAGGTCCTGCCTGAATTGTCCGATCAGCCGAGTGTTTCAGCATTTGCTGTTTTTGATATTCCCTCAGTACCGGTTTCCACCAGCAGGTGGTGATACTGCACTGTAAAACTTTACAGCGCTTTGTACAGCTCGCCATCCCCATCTCCTGGCTGAAAGTGGCACTACAACCAACTGCAGGGGAACGTCAAACACTCTGGGGTGAATTTTCACTTTTACCACAACAGGCGTTAGCGGATCGGCCGCCCGTTTTACAGCCCGCACCGCAGTAAAAGTGAACATTCAGTCCGTTAAACCGAAGATTTGCAAACTCCCCGTCATCTTGAGGAGAGATAGTTTGTGTATTTCTCATCACTAATGGTGCTGATGAACTGAGGAATGTCCTCATTTTGGGAGCACAACTTATACCTGCTTTTTAATATAAAGGAGTGGGGCAGTGATGAGAAAGGGCTGGGATGGAGTTGCTGTCGGTTTTACTTTTTATTTTAGTCTTTGTTTTTATTACAGTGTCAGCCAGTGGCTCAGTTGGTCGCACTCTCGCTTCCTGAGTCAGAAAGTTGTGGGTTCAAGTCCCACTCCAGAGACATGAGCACAACAATCTAGGCTGACACTCCAGTGCAGTACTGAGCGAGCGCCGCACTGTCGGAGGGGTCTTTTCGATGAGACCTTAAACCGAGGCCCTGTCTGCTCTCTCAGGTGGATGTAAAAGATCCCAAGGCACTATTTCAGAGAAGAGTTCTGACGAAGGGTCACCGACCTGAAACGTTAACTCTGTTTCTCTCTCCACAGATGCTGCCTGACCTGCTGAGTATTTCCAGCATTTTCTGTTTATTTCAGATTTCCAGCATCCGCAGTATTTTGCTTTTGTGTTTGAGTTTTCCCCGGTGTCTTGGCCAATATTTATCCCTCAATTAGCATAACAAAAAACAGATTATAGCTTGCTGTGCGCAGATTGGCTGCCGCGTTTCCCACATTACAACAGTGACTACACTCCAAAAAGTACTTCATTGGCTGTAAAGTGCTTTGGGAAGCCCTGTGGTCGTGAAAGGCGCTATAGAAATGTAACTCTTTCTTTCTTCTTCTGACATTTTATATTTTTATTGGTTGTATTTACAGTCTCATTGGGATTTTACAATGTGTAATTTGGAAATTACATTTTCTAACTCCTGACCCCTGACCTCTGCCCCTGACCCGAATGGCACGGGGTCAAGTCAGTGTGACGTCATGGATGATGCGGGCCGGCCCGAGGCCCCGCCCCTTTTACAGACCCGGATCGGAGCCGGAGCAGATTCTCAGCCACTTGTTCACATCCCAAGTCCAGAAGAAAGGATAAAGTTTCCCTGTGAATTTATTCCCAGTGAAGGTGTGGAGATGGGACTTGGTGTCCGCGCTGTAAAATGAAACTGTCCCGGACTCATAACTGAGAGAAACTCCCACCTTCCCGGGGATCGAGCCGGCGGGGAGGGGGGATTCAGGGGAGGAGTTTACATAAAACACATCACGACCCCGCTCGATGGTCCAGAATCCAGTCTCCGGGCTCAGTCTGACCCGTCCCTTCCTCTCCACAGACTCTGCGGCTACTCCCAGCCTCCAGCGCCGATTCCCCGCCACCTCCACCTCCCAGTAATGTCTCCCCGATGTGAATCCCTCCGATCCCAGCACACAGAGCCAGACTGTAAACCTCTTCCCCGTGTCAGGGAGATTCCTCCGGATCCTGGTCCATCTCACACTCTTCAGATCCTCAGACACCTCGAGTCCTGGATGCGCTGTTTCCACATCCAGGGTCACAGAGACTGGGAGAAAAAGCAGAGAATTAGAGAGATTAACCGGGGAGTTGAGAGAGACTGGCCGGGGATCGGGGGGAGAGACTCTCCAGGGATCGGGGGTGGGGGGGGCGGGGGGAGACTGGCCGGGGAGAGAGTGGCCGGGGATCGGGGGGGGGGGAAGAGTGTGGCCGGGGATCGGGGGGAGAGACTGGCTGGGGATCGGGGGGGGGGGAGAGACTGGCCGGGGATCGGGGGGGGGGGAGAGACTGGCCGGGGATCGGGGGGGGGGGGGGAAGAGACTGGCCGGGGATCGGGGGGGGGGGGAAGAGACTGGCCGGGGATCGGGGGGGGGGGGGGGGGGGGGAAGAGACTGGCCGGGGATCGGGGGGGGGGGGGGGGGAGGACTGGCCGGGGATCGGGGGAGGGGAGGGGGAGACTGGCCGGGGATCGGGGGAGGGGAGAGACTGGCCAGGGATTGGGGGGGGGGGGGGGGGGGGGAAGAGACTGGCCGGGGATCGGGAGGAGAGACTGGCCGGGGATCGGGGGGAGAGACTGGCCGGGGATCGGGGGGAGAGACTGGCCGGGGATCGGGGGGAGAGACTGGCCGGGGATCGGGGGGAGAGACTGGCCGGGGATCGGGGGGAGAGACTGGCCGGGGATCGGGGGGAGAGACTGGCCGGGGATCGGGGGGAGATGTTCTCCCCGAGATCCCCCTTTCTGACTGATTTTTTTGTTTCTCAATTCGAGAAAAGAGCCGCTCTGAGGGGAGGAATCGAGGATCTGACAACAGCAGAAAACACCGGGACTTCCAGGGTGGGAGGTCACAGCTTCTGAAAATATCAAACATTACACCCGCCTCCGCACTGTGGGATTCTGTGGGGATATAAATACTAAAATGAACAAAAGCTGGAACTGGACCCTCAATGTACAACTAAATACTGTTCCCAGTTTAATGCACCACAAACTGGGGTTAAAATACCTGGGGGTTGAACACATTCCATACTCCTTACCAGATTACTCACTGAGGAAAGTCACTCTGTGGGACTGGGTGTATATGGGTAGATGTGTGTGTGTGTGATCCTCAAAGTAGAAAAGTCCCCGGTCTGGATGGGATGCATCCTATGTTACTGGGGGAAGTAAGGGGGGAAATTGCGGAGGTTCTGGCCACAATCTTCCAATGCTCCTTAGATCTGGGGGTGGTGCCAGAGGACCGGAGGATTGCAAATGTTACACCGCTCTTTTAAAAAGGGGAGAGGGCTAAACCTGGCAACTACAGGCCAGTCAGCCTAACGTCGGTGGTGGGGAAAGTTGTAGAGACAATAATCTGGGACAAAATTAATCAGCGTTTGGGAAAGTATGGTCGAGTAAATGAAAGTCAGCACGGATTTGTTAAAGGCAAATCGTGTTTGACTAACGTGATCGAGTTCTTTGATGAAGTAACGGGGAGAGTTGATGAAGGTAGTGAGGTGGATGTGGTGTATATAGACTTTCAAAACAAGGTACCACATAAGAGACTTGTTATCAAAATTAAAGCCCACAGGATTAAAGGGCAGAAAGTAGCAAGTAGTGGTGAATGGTTGTTTTTCCAGACTGGAGGGAAGTATACAGTGGTGATCCCTGGGTCCTTATTAGGACCACTGCTCCTTTTGATATCAATTAATGACCTGGACTTGGGTATACAAGGCATCATTTCAAAGTTTTCAGACGATATGAAACTCGTAAATGTTGTAAATAATGAGGAGGATAGTAACAGACTTCAGAAGGAGACAGACTGGTGAAACGGTCAGACAAATGATAGACAACATTTAATGCAGAGAAGTGTTTCGTGATATTTTGGTAGGAAGAATGAGGAGAGGCAATATGATCTCAATGGTACAATTTTAAAGGTGTGCAGGAACAAAGAGACCCCTGGGGTGTATGTACATAAATCTTTGAAAGTGGCAGGACAAGTTGAGAAGGCTGTTAAAATAATATGGGATCCTTGGCTTTATTAATACAGGAATAGAGTACAAAAGCAAGGAGGTTATGATAAATCTTTATAAAACACTGGTTAGGCCTCAGCTGGAGGATTGTGTTCAATTCTGGGCACCACACTTTAGGAAGGATGTCAAGGCCTTGGACAGGGTGCAGGAGAAATTTAGCAGAATGGTACCAGGGATGAGGGACTTCAGTCACGTGGCGAGACTGGAGAAACTGAGGTTGTTCTCCTCAGAGCAGAGAAGGTTAAGAGGAGATTTGACAGACGTGTTCAAAATCATGAATGTTTTTGATCGAGTAAATAAGGAGAAACTGTTTCGAATGGCAGAAGGGTTGGTAACCAGAGGACACAGATTGAAGGTGATTGGCCAAAGAACCAGAGGCGACATGAGGAAACATTTTTTACACAGCGAGTTGTTGTGATCTGGAACGCGCTGCCTGAAAGGGCGGTGGAAGCAGATTCAATAGTAACATTCCAAAGAGTATTGGATAAATAGTTCAAGGGAAAAAATGACAAGGCTCTGGGGAAAGAGCAGGGGACTGGGATTATTAGGATAGCTCTACCAAAGATGGGCCGAATGGCCTCCTTTTGTTCTGTATCATTCTATGATCACAAAAAATAAGCATTTTTTATTAAGAGTGTCTAATCCTCCACCCGTGAGTAGTCTGCTTTCAAATCACTAAAAATGACTTTAAAACTGTACTGAACCATTTACCAGTTTCACTGGTGTACACTAGTCGGTTTCTTCATAAATTAAATATTTTTTAATATTTAAAAACTGTTAAAACGTGCCTACTAGAGCCTGTGCCCCTAAAAATTGTTTCAATTTGAAGAGCTTCCTCAAACGAGCACAATCAGCGGAAACTCGCCAGGCTCATTATCCCGATCTGGCGGCGGGGCCAGTTTTATGGGTGGGGGTCGATAAATGGAACAACACCCAAAAGCTCAGAGGGACTTGGACTGGGAGAGCTGTTCCACAGACAAGTCAAGCAACAGCCTGAAAGACTCATACTCACAGAATCATACCTTTCAGCCACTGTCCCAAACTCCTCCATCACCATCCCTGGGCAGATCCTGTCCCACCAGCAGGACAGACCCCCCAGGAGTGGCGGCACAGTGGTATACAGTAGGGAAGGATTGACCCTGGGAGTCCTCAATCTTGACTCCGGACCCCATGAAGTCTCATGGCTTTAGGTAAAGCAAGGTGAAGGAAACCTCCTGCTGATTAACACCGACCGCCCTCCCTCAGCTGATGAATCAGTACTCCTCCATGTTGAACACCACTTGGAAGAAGCACTGAGAGTAGCAAGGGCACAGAATGTACTCTGGGTGGAGGACTTCAATGTCCATCACCAAGAATGCCTCGGTAGCTCCTCTACTGACCGAACTGGCCAAGTACTGAAGGACAGAACTGCCAGTCTGGGCCTGTGACAGGTTGTGAGAAAACCAACATGAGGGAAAAAGCTACTTGACCTCGTCCTCACCAAACTACCTGTCGAAGATGCATCTGTCCATGACAGCATTGGTAGCAGTGACCACTGCACAGTCATTGTGGAGTCGAAGTCCCGTCTTCACACTGAGGACACCCTCCATCATGTTGTGTGGCACTACCACCGTGCTAAATGGGATAGATTCAGAACAGATCAAGCAGCTCCAAACTGGGCATCCATGAGGCGCTGTGGGCCATCAGCAGCAGCAGAATTGTATTCCACCACAATCAGTAACCTCATGGCCAGACATATCCCTCAGTCTACCATTACCATCAAACCAGGGGACCAACCCTGGCTCACTGAGGAGTGTAGAAGAGCATGCCAGGAGCAGCACTAGGCGTACCGAAAAATGAGGTTCCAACCTGGAGAAGCTGCAACACGGGACTACATGCATGTTAAAAAGCAGAAGCAGCATGCTATAGACAGGGCTAAGCGAACCCACAATCAACGGATCAGATCAAAGCTCTGCAGTTCTGCCACATCTAGTCGTGAATGGTGGTGGACCATTGAACAACTAACGGGAGAAGGAGGCTCCATGAACATCCTCATCTTCAAGGATGGTGGAGTCCAGTACGTGAGTGCAAAAGACAAGGCTGAAGCGTTTGCAAACATCTTCAGCCAGAAGTGCCAAGTGGATGATCCAAATCAGCCTTCCCCCGAGATCCCCACCATCACAGAAGCCCGTCGTCAGCCAATCCACTCCATGTGGTAGCAAGAAACGGCTGTGTGCACCGGATACGGTCAGAAGTGGGTATGTTCGCTGATGACTGCACAGTGTTCAGTGCCATTCACAACTCCTCAGATAATGAAGCAGTCCATGCCCGCATGGAACAAGACCTGGACGACATTCAGGCTTGGGCTGATAAGTGGCAGGTAACATTCGCGCCACAGAAGTGCCAGGCAATGACTATCTCCAACAAGCGAGAGTCTAACCACCTCCCCTTGACATTCAATGGCATTCCCATCGCCAAATCCCCCACCATCAACATCCTGGGGGTCACCATTGACCAGAAACTTAACTGGACCAGCCACATAAATACTGTGGCAACAAGAGCAGGTCAGAGGCTAGGTATTCTGTGGCGATTGTCTCACCTCCTGACTCCCCAAAGCCTTTCTACCATCTGCAAGACAGGAGTCTAGGTTCGGATCGGTCATGGCCCTGTGGGTAGCGGAGCGGGCCCAGGGGCCGTGTAGCCTGATCCTGCTCCTATTTCATGTGTGTAATTCTGTTAGATTCAGGAGATGGTTCTGTGATAGTAGATTGGCAGTTAGGATCAGATCAGCCATGATCTTATTGAATGGCGGAGCAGGCTCGAGGGGCCGATTGGCCTACTCCTGCTCCTATTTCTTATGTTCTTATGTTCTAAGTAAGGAGTGTGATGGAATACTCTCCACTTGCCTGGATGACTGCAGCGCAAATAACACTCAAGAATCTCGACACCATACAGAACAAAGCAGCCCGCTTGATTGGCACCCCCTCTAACACTTTAAACATTCACTCCCCCAACCAAGGACTGCAGCGGTTCAAGAAGGCGGCTCACCACCACCTTCTCAACGGCAATTAGGGATGGGCAATAAATGCTGGCCTTGCCAGCGACGCCCACATCCCATAAAAATGAATTAAAAAAAATACAGGGAAGGCTATGGGCCCTGTCAACATCCCGTCTGTCGTGCTGAAGACTTGTGCTCCAGAAACAACAGTGTTTCTAGGCAAGCTGTTCCAGTACAGCTACAACACCGGCATCTATCCGACAATGCCGAAAACTGCCCTGGTATGTCTTGGCCACAAAAAGCAGGACAAATCCAACCCGGCCAATTACCGCAATCGCCATCACCTCCAAGTTACCACCCATGTCTCACCTCCTGACTCCCCAAAGCCTTTCCAGCATCTACAAGGCACAAGTCAGGTGTGTGATGGAATACTCTCCACTTGCCTAGATGAGTGCAGCTCCAACAACACTCAAGTAGCTCGACACCTTCCAGAACAAAGCAGCACGCTTGATTGGCACCCCATCCACCACCTTAAACATTCACTCCCCCAACCACCGGCGTACCGTGGCTGCAGTGTGTGCCATCTGCAAGATGCACTGCAGCAAATCACCAAGGCTTATTCGGCAGCACCTCCCAAACCCACGATCTCTACCACCTAGAAGGACAAGGGCAGGAGGTGCATGTGAACACCACCACCTCCAAGTTACCACCCATGTCACACACCATCCTGACTTGGAAGTATATTGCCATTTCGTCATCGTCACTGGGTCAAAATCCTTGAACTTCCTACTGAACAGCACTGTGGGAGTACCTTCACCTCACGGACTGCAACAGTTCAACAGGCGGCTCACCACCACCTACTCAAGGGCAATTAGGGATGGGCAATAAATGCCGGCCTTGTCAGCGACGCCCACATCCCATGAGAGAGTAAGCTAGCAGGGAACATAAAAACTGATTAAAAGCTTTTATAGATATGTGAAGAGAAAAAGATTGGTGAAGTCAAGCGTAGGTCCCTTGCAGTCAGAATCAGGGGAATTTATAATGGGGAACAAAGAAATGGCAGAACAACTAAATACATACTTTGGTTCTGTCTTCACAAAGGAGGACACAAATAACCTCCCAGAGATGCCGGGGAACATAGGGTCTGATGAAAGGGTGGAACTGAAAGAAATCAGTATTTGTAGGGAAATGGTGTTAGGAAAATTGATGGGACTGAAGGCCGATAAATCCCCAGGGCCTAATAATCTACATCCCAGGGTACTTAAGGAAGTGGCCCTAGAAATAGTAGATGCACTGCTGGTCATCTTCCAGAACTCGATAGACTCTGGAACAGCACCCATGGATTGGAGGGTAGCTAATGTTACCCCGCTATTCAAAAAAGGTGGTAGAGAAAAAGCGGGGAATTATAGACTGGTGAGCCTGATATCGGTAGTGGGGACATGCTAGAGTCCATTATAAAAGATGTAATAGCAGAGCACTTGGAAAGCAGTGAAAGGATCGGACAAAGTCAACATGGATTTACAAAAGGTAAATCGTGCTTGACTAATCTACTGGAATTTTTTGAGGATGTAACTGGTAAAATAGATAAAGGAGAACCAGTGGATGTGGTGTATTTGGACTTTCAGAAGGCTTTCAAAAAGGTCCCGCATAAGAGATTAGCGTGCAAAATTAAGGCACATGGGATTGGGAGCAAGGTATTGACTTGGATAGAAAGCAAAGAGTTGGAATAAACAGGTCGTTTTCCGAGTGGCAGGCAGTGACTAGTGGGGTACCGCAAGGATCGGTCCTAGGAGCCCAGCTGTTCACAATATATATTAATGATCTGGACGAAGGAATTGGATGTAATATCTCCAAATTTGCAGACGACACAAAGCTGGGTGGGAGGGTATGCTGTGAGGAGGATGTCATGAAACTCCAGTACGATTTCGACAGGTTGGGTGATTGGGCAGAAACATGGCAAATGTACTATAATGTGGATAAATGTGAGGTTATCCACTTTGGTGGCAAAAACAGGAAGGTAGATTATCATTTGAATGGCAATAGACTGGGAGAAGGGGAAGTGCAAAGAGACCTGGGTGTTCTTGTGCACCAGTCGCTGAAGGTAAGCATGCAGGTGCAGCAGGTAGTTAAGAAGGCAAATGGTATGTTGGCCTTCGTAGCAAGAGGGTTTGAGTACAGGAACAAGGATGTCTTGCTGCAGTTGTACAGGGCCTTGGTGAGACCACACCTTAAGTATTGTGTGCAGTTTTGGTCGCCTTATCTGAGGAAGGACGTCCTTGCCTTGGAAGGAGTTCAGCAAAGATTCACCAGGCTGATACCTGGGATAGCAGGAATGACGTATGAGGAGAGATTGTGCCGATTGGGCTTATACTCACTGGAGGTTAGAAGATTGAGAGGGGATCTCATCGGAAACTATAAAATTCTGTCAGGCCTGGACAGACTAGATGCAGGAAGGATGTTTCTGATGGCAGGGGAGTCCAGAACCAGGGGTCATAGTCTAAGGATAAGGGGTAAGCCATTTAGGACTGAGATGAGGAGGAATTTCTTCACCCAGAGAGTGGTGAACCTGTGGAATTCTCTGCCACAGAAGGCAGTAGAGGCCAGTTCATTAAATATATTCAAGAAAGAGTTGGATATATTTCTTAAGGCTAAAGGGATCAAGGGATATGGGGAGAAGGCAGGGACAGGGTACTGAATTTGGATGATCAGCCATGATCACATTGAATGGTGGAGCAGGCTCGAGGGGCCGAATGGCCTACTCCTGCTCCTATCTTCTATGTTTCTATAAACAAATTTAAAAAAAAGTCTTAATGGTCAAAAACAGATGATGTAAGAGTGTCATCAGACCAAAAGCCTGAGTAAGCCAGGGTGCTACCAACGTGGCATCTTTATGATTGGATTTTGTGTTTGGGTGTCAGTCAGTCATTGGTTCAGGAGGGCTCCATAGGTTTTGAATCAGAGTAAGGGTATAAGAAGGAGTTCGTAACAGCCGCAAATTGTAGAAGATCCCAGGAGTAGGAGATCCCAGGAGTAGGAGATCCCAGGGACACAGTAGAAGAATTCAGGAAGAATCAAGGAGACACCCGGGAGACGAGAAGAGATGAGAGACAAGAGACACAGGGTGCAGCTTACTCACAGTTGCGGCTTGTACCCAGAGTATGAGTGGTAATATAAGTCTCAATTATACACTGTAACTGCTGCTTGAATACTGTAGTGAATGAAGTCTTGCTTGTGCTGAATAAAGTTAAATCACTGTCCCTAATACGGGTCAACCTCGAATCATTTGGAACCAGGGTCCCTCTGAACATAACATAAGGACATAAGATATAGGAGCAGGAGGAGGTCATTTGGCCCCTCGAGCCTGCTCCACCATTCAATAAGATCATGGCTGATTTGATCTTGGCCTCAACTCCACTTCCCTGCTCACTCCCCGTAACCCTTGACTCCCTTCTCGTTCAAAAATCTGTCTATCTCCACCTTAAATATATTCAATGACCCAGCATCCACAGCTCTCTGGGGAAGAGAATTCCAAAGATTCACGACCCTCTGGGAGAAGAAATTCCTTCTCATCTCAGTATTAAATCGGTGCCCCCTTATTCTGAAATTATGCCCCTGAGTTCTTGATTCCCCCACGAGGGGAAACATCCTTTCTGCATCTACCCTGTCAAGCCCCTTCAGAATCTTATGGCCTATAAATTCAGTATCGCCACGTTTGGGACGCTGCAGCCGGGCGTTCGCTAAATTTAGCGACTGGCGCAACTTTGCACCACCTTCGCCGAAATTGAGTTGCATCGCCCCAAGAGGTTGCTGCTGCGCTAAAGCAGGCGGTGCACGACTATCATAAGGCGCTAAGCCGGCGAGCCGAGGCGCTAACACCGAGGGCGGGTGCAGCGCATGTGCGGCGAGTTGCTGATTGAAGGCAGACACGCTGGTGCCGGTCAGCTCTTAAAAAGGGGGAGGGTCGATTTGGCTTGCTACCACGCCCTGCACACTGCAGCCCTAAAGCAAGGCCTGACCATAGCTGCTTCAACAGGTCAACGCCCAGGACAACAGAGAAGGCTAGGGTGTGACAGCCGAGTCAAAGCAGAAAGCTCGCTCCCTTTGTCTCTCTCCAAATATCTGTCTCTCACACGGAAGGATTGGCACAAAATGGCTGCCACTTATAATGCAGGAGGAGTCCCCTTTAAATAGCGCCCCCCGCGCCCCGCAGCGACTGGGAACCGTTCCCCTCTACCAGTCGCTGGGGGCGCCAGGCGCACAGAAGGGAGGCGCCACTGAAGTTCCGGTTCGGGGCGCACCAAGGGCGTTGCACCATGAAATGATGTCAGGATCTGTGCGCGCAGCTGAGCGGGCGCTGCGGTTTTGTGCCGCCGCTAAATCTTGAGTGAAGTTCGAGAGGCGCAGATCGCGCCACGCCCGGGCGCTAGCTGCTTAGCGCCCCACTTCTCCTCCTCCTCCTAAGGAGCTAGCGGCTGGCGCTAACAACTGAATTTCTAGGCCTATATGTCCCTATAAGATCCCCTCTCATTCTTCTAAACCCCAATGAGTATCGGCCCAACCTGCTCAACCTTTCCTCATAAGACAACCTCTTCAACTCAGGAATCAACCTCGTGAACTTTCTCTGAACTGCCTCCAATGCAAGTATATCCTTCCTTAAATAAGGAGACCAAAACTGTACGCAGTACTCCAGGTGTGGTCTCACCAATGCCCTGTACAGTTGTAACAGGACTTCCCTACTTTTATACACCATTCCCTTTGCAATAAAGGCCAACACTCCATTTGCCTTTCTAATTTCTTGCTGTATCTGCATGTTAACTTTTTGTGATTCATGTACAAGGACCCCAGATCCCTCTGTACCTCAGCATTTTGTAATCTCTCCCCATTTAAATAATAATGTGTTTTTTATTTTTCCTACCAAAGTGGATAACCTCGCATTTTCCCACATTATACTCCATCTGCCAGATTTTTACCCACTCACTTAGCCTATCTATATTCCTTTGGAGATTCTTTGCGTCCTCCACACAATTTGCTTTCCCACCTATCTTTGTATCATCAGCAAATTTGGCTCCATTACACTCGGTCCCGTCATCCAAGTCATTAATATAGATTGTAAATAGTTGAGGCCCCAGCACTGATCCCTGCGGCACCCCACTAGTTACAGTTTGTCAACCTTAAAATGACCCATTTATCCCGACTCTCTGTTTTCTGTTAGTTAGCCAATCCTCTATCCATGTTAATATATAACCCCCAACCCTGTGAGCTCTTATCTTATGTAATAACCTTTTATGTGGCACCTTCTGGAAATCCAAATACACGAGATCTACTTGTTCCCCTTTATCAACCCTGCTCGTTACATCCTCAAAGATCTCCAGAAAATTTGTCAAACATGATTTCCCTTTCATAAAACTATACTGACTCTGCTTGACTGTGTCATGATTTTCTAAATGTCCTGTTACCACTTCCTTAATGATGGACTCCAGCATTTTCCCAATGACAGATGTTAGGCTAACTGGTCGATAGTTGCCTGTTTTCTGTTTCCCTCCTTTCTTAAATAGGGGCGTTACATTTGCGGTTTTTCAGTCCGCTGGGACCTCTCCAGAATCCAGGGAATTTTGGTAGATTACAAAAAATGCATCCACTATCTCTGCAGCCACCTCTTTTAAGACTCTAGGATGCAGGCTATTGGGTCCAGGGGACTTGTCCACCTTTAGTCCCATTAGTTTGCCTAGTACTTTCTCTATAGAGATAGTGATTGTTTTAAGTCCCCCGCCCACCCAAATAGCCCCTTGATTATCCATTATTGGGATGCTTGTAGTGTCTTCTACCGTGAAGACCGATACAAAATATTTGTTCAAAGTCTCTGCCATTTCCCTGTTTCCCATTATTAATTCCCCAGACTCATCCTCTAGGGGACCAACGTTTACTTTAGCTCCTCTCTTCCTTTTATATACCTGTAGACACTCTTACTGTCTGTTTTTATATTTCTTGCTAGCTTACTCTCAGAAGCTATCTTCTCTCTCTATCATTTTTTTAGTTGTCCTTTGCTCATTTTTTAATTTCCCTAACCTCTGGCCTTCCACTATTCTTTGCAACATTGCATGCTTTTTTTTTTCAATTTGATACCATCCTTTACTTCCTTAGTTCGCCATGGATGGTTCATCCTTCTCTTAGAGTCTTTCTTTCTCACTGGAATATATCTTTGCTGAGAGTTATGAAATATCTCCTTAAATGTTTGCCACTGCTGCTCTACAGTCTTACCCTGTAATATATTTTCCCAGTCCACTTTAACCAAGTCTGCTTTCATACCTTTGTAATTACCTTTATTTAAGTTCAGGACACTAGTTTGAGACCTAGATTTCTCACCGTCAAATTGAATTTGAAATTCTATGATGCGATAATCACTCTTCCCAAGAGGATCCTTCACTACAAGATTAATTAATCTAGCCTCGTTACACATTACCAGTTATAAAATAGTCTTCTCCCTGGTTAGTTCCACAACGTACTGTTCCAAGAAACCATCCCGTATACACTCTAAGAACTCTTCCTCAAGTCTACCTTTGTCAGTTTGCTTTGTCCAATCAATATGAAGATTAATATCTCCCATGATTATAGCCGTAACTTTCTTACAAGCCTCTATTAGTTCTTAACTTATACTGTGTCCTACAGTGTGGCTACTGTTTCAGGGCCTGTAGACCACTGCCACCAGTGATTTCTTACCCTTACTATTTCTTATCTCCACCCAAACTGATTTTACATCTTGATCTTCTAATCAATATCATTTCTCATTACTGCACTGATCTTATCCCTTATTAACAGAGCTACACCACCTCCTTTTCCTTTCTGCCTATCCTTACGAAATGGCAAATACCCTTGAATATTCAGTTCCCAGCCTTGGACACCTTGCAACCACGTCTCTGTAATGGCTCTCAGATCATACCCATTTATTTCTATTTGCGCTGGCAACTCATTTATCTTGTTACGAATGCTGCATGTGTACAGATATAGAGCTTTTAGTTTTGTCTTTTTACCATTTTTCCCTACTTTGACCCCACTTTCTGATGCACTCTTACGTGTATACGCTCTGTCCCTTCCTGTCACACTCTGATTATCATTACCCCTATCGCTACCCTGCACTTTTGCCTTCTCATTTTTCTTTGACTTTTTAAATTTCCACTCAGCATATCCCTCCCCCCGCCACACTATTTAGTTTAAAGCCATATCTACAGCCCTAGTTATTCGATTCGCCAGGACACTGGCCCCAGTCTGGTTCGAATGAAGCCCGTCCCGACAGAACAGCTCCCACTTATCCCAGTACTGGTGCCAGAGCCCCAAGAATCGAAACCCATTTCTCCAACACCAATGTTCAAGCCACTCGTTCATCTCTCTGATCCTATTTACCCTGTGTCAATTTGCACATGGCTCAGGTAGTAATCCAGAGATTATTACCGTTGTGGTTCTGCTTTTTAATTTAGACCCTAGCTGCTCATACTCCCTCAACAGAACCTCTTTCTTTGTCCTACCTATGTCATTGGTAACTACATGGACCACGACAATTGGATCTGTCCCCTCCTACTCTAAGTTGCTCTCCAGCACAGAGGAGATGTCCTTTACCGTGGTAGCGGGCAGGCAACACAGCCTTCGGGACTCACGTTCTTGTCTGCAGAGAACAGTGTCTATCCCCCTAACTATACTGTCCCCTACCACTAGCACATTTCTTTTTGCTCCCCCCACTTGAATGGCTCCCTGTACCATGGTGCTGTGGTCAGTTTGCTCATCCTCGCTGCAGTCCCTGCTCTCACCCACACAGAGAGTAAAACCTTGTAACTGTTGGACAAGAGCAAGGGCTAAGGTTCCTCCATCACTAATGAATTGGGTAGGATTGATTGGGGAATGTCACTCAAAGGGTTGACGGTGGATAGGCAATGGCAAACATTCAAAGACCGAATGGATGAACTGCAGAATTTGTTCATCCCAGTTTGGCATAAAAATAAAACAAAAAAAGGTGACTCAACCGTGGCTAACAAGGGAAACTAGGGATAGCATAAGATCCAAGGAGAGGACATATAAATTGGCCAGAAAAAGCAATAATCCTGAGGATTGGGAGCAGCTTAGGATTCAACAAAGGAGGACAAAGGGATTAATTAAGAGGGGGAACATAGAATATGAGAGTAAGCTAGCAGGGAACATAAAAACTGACTGTAAAAGCTTTTATAGATATGTGAAGAGAAAAAGATTGGTGAAGTCAAGCGTAGTTCCCTTACAGTCAGAATCAGAGGAATTTATAATGGGGAACAAAGAAATGGCAGACCAACTAAATACATATTTTGGTTCTATCTTCACGAAGGAGGACACAAATAACCTCCCAGAGATGCCGGGGAACATAGGGTCTGATGAAAGGGTGGAACTGAAAGGAATCAGTATTTGTAGGGAAATGGTGTTAGGAAAATTGATGGGACTGAAGGCCGATAAATCCCCAGGGCCTAATAATCTACATCCTAGGGTACGTAAGGAAGTGACCCTAGAAATAGTAGATGCATTGCTGGTCATCTTCCAGAACTCGATAGACTCTGGAACAGTACCCATGGATTGGAGGGTAGCTAATGTTACCCCACTATTCAAAAAAAGGTGGTAGAGAAAATGCAGGGAAGCCTGACATCGGTAGTGGGGCAAAATGCTAGAGTCCGTTATAAAAGATGTAATAGCAGAGCACTTGGAAAGCAGTGACAGGATCAGACAAAGTCAACATGGGTTTACAAAAGGTAAATCATGCTTGACTAATCTACTGGAATTTTTTGAGGCTGTAACTGGCAAAATAGATGAGGGAGAACCAGTGGATGTGGTGTATTTGGACTTTCAGAAGGCTTTCGATAAGGTCCCGCATAAGAGATTAGCGTGCAAAATTAAGGCACATGGGATTGGGGGCAAGGTATTAACTTGGATAGAGAACTAGTTGGCAGACAGAAAGCAAAGAGTTGGAATAAACGGGTTGTTTTCCGAGTGGCAGGCAGTGACTAGTGGGGTACCGCAAGGATCGGTCCTAGGACCCCAGCTGTTCACAATATATATTAATGATCTGGACGTGGGAATTGGATGCAATATCTCCAAATTTGCAGATGACACAAAGCTGGGTGGGAGGGTATGCTGTGAGGAGGATGTCGTGAAACTCCAGTACGATTTGGACAGGTTGGGTGATTGGGCAGAAACATGGCAAATGCACTATAATGTGGATAAATGTGAGGCTATCCACTTTGGTGGCAAAAACATGAAGGCAGATTATTATTTGAATGGCAATAGATTGGGAGAAGGGGAAGTGCAAAGAGACCTGGGTGTTCTTGTGCACCAGTCGCTGAAGGTAAGCATGCAGGTGCAGCAGGCGGTTAAAGAGGCAAATGTTATGTTGGCCTTCGTAGTGAGAGGGTTCGAGTACAGGAACAAGGATGTCTTGCTGCAGTTTTATAGGGCCTTGGTGAGACCGCACCTAGAGTATTGTGTGCAGTTTTGGTCGCCTTATCTGATGAAGGACGTTCTTGCCATGGAAGGAGTGCAGCGAAGATTCACCAGGCTGATACCCGGGACGGCAGGAAGGACGTACGAGGAGAGATTGTGTCGATTGGGCTTATACTCACTGGAGTTTAGAAGATTGAGAGGGGATCTCATCGAAACCTATAAAATTCTGTCAGGCCTGGACAGACTAGATGCAGGAAGGATGTTTCCGATGGCAGGGGAGTCCAGAACCAGGGGTCATAGTCTAAGGATAAGGGGTAAGCCATTTAGGACTGAAATGAGGAGGAATTTCTTCACCCAGAGAGTGGTGACCCTGTGGAATTCTCTGCCACAGAGGGCGGTGGAGGCCAGTTCATTAAATATATTCAAGAAGGAGTTGGATATATTTCTTAAGGCTAAAGGGATCAAGGGATATGGGGAAAAGGCAGGGACAGGGTACTGAATTTGGATGATCAGCCATGATCTCATTGAATGGCGGAGCAGGCTCGAGGGGCCGAATGCCTACTCCTGCTCCTATCTTCTATGTTTCTATGTTTCCTGGTTGCCCATACCTGCCTCGCTGGTACCTACATGGACCACAACAATTGGATCTGTCCCCTCCTACTCTAAGTTCCTCTCCAGCCCAGAGGAGATGTCCTTTAACCGTGGTAGTGGGCAGGCAACACAGCCTTCGGGACTCACGCTCTTGTCTGCAGAGAACAGTGTTTATCCCTCTAACTGTACTGTCCCCGACCACTAGCACATTTCTTTTTGCTCCCCCCACTTGAATGACTCCCTGTTCCACAGTGCTGTGGTCAGTTTGCTCATCCTCGCTGCAGTCCCTGCTCTCGCCCACACAGAGAGTAATAACTCGTAACTATTGGACAAGAGCAAGGGCTGAGTCTCCTCCACCACTAACTCCTGGTTCCCCATACCTGCCTCGCTCGTAGTCACACCCACCTGTCCCTGACCACGGACCAAATTTGAATGAATTAATCTAAGGGGTGTGACTGCCTCCTGGAACACAGCGTCCAGGTAACTCGCCCCCTCCCTGATGTGTCTCAGGGTTTGAAGCTCGGACTCCAGCTCATCAACACGGAGCTGAAGTTCCTCGAGCAACCAAAATGGTGTCCACCAGCTCCAATATGTTGGAGCAGTAATACATCGCCTGCCCTGGCATCTCTGGAATCTGATAAATTGGCAAGCTTAGTCAGGAGGTTGATTGACAGCTGATTCTTTTATAAACTATTCGGTGCAGGCAAGATCCTAGGACTGGCATGGTTAGTGCGACCTGGTCAGTTAAGGAAGGAAAACCTTCGAGGGGTTAGGACACTGCGACCCACCAGTATTAATAGCAACAAGTTATTACAATTGACGGGCTAGACAGAAGTTGAGCATGTCACAGATAAAGAGTTGAGAAAATTATGTTTAACTGATTTAGTATCGTTTCTGACGAGTGAAGACGCAGAGTCATATCAGAAGGTGATAGAGAGGGTCCAGAGCCAAGGGACTCTGGGAAAGGTCGAATTAGACAAAGGGGAGCACTGGGCAGGCTATGCAGCCCATTTCTGTGCGCAGCGTAGTGAAGTAAGAGAAGGAAAACATTTAGCCACACAGAGAATAAGAGAAGGGGAACATTTGGAAATGCAGAAAATAATAGAGGGAAAAAGAATGCCAGCAGCTAGAAACCAGGTATCTGGGAACTCAGCAAAGGAACGAAATAAACAGGGAATTGGGAAGACAGGAAAAGCTGCTGAGATGGCAGATCAAAAGGCGAAAAAAGGAAACTTAAAATTGTATGATCTGTTTGTACCAGTAATCTCACGGTCAATGTATGATCGGTTTGTACCAGTAATCTCATGGTCACTCTATGATCTGTCTGTCCCAGTAATCCCACGGTCTCTGTATGATCTGTCTGTACCAGTAATCTCACGGTAACTGGATAATCTGTCTGTCCCAGTAATCTCACGGTAACTGTATGATCTGTCTGTCCCAGTAATCTCACAGTCACTGTATGATCTGTCTGTACCAGTAATCCCATGGGCATTGTATGATAAGAACATAAGAAATAGGAGCAGGAGTCGGCCATTCGGCCCTTCGAGCCGGCTCCACCATTCAATGAGATCATGGCTGATCTTTTGCGGCAACTCCATTCACCGGCCCTAATCGCCATATCCCTTGATGCCCTTACTAGTCAGAAATCTATCGACTTCTGTTTTGAATATACCCAATGACTGAGCCTCCACAGCCCTCTGGGGTAGAGAATTCCAAAGATTCAAGGGAAACATTCTCCCAGCATCCACCCTATCAAGCCCTGTAATAATTTTGTGTGCTTCAATGAGATCCCCTCTCATTCTTCTGAATTCAGGCCTAGTTTATTCAATCTCTTCTCATACGACAGTCCCGCCATCCCAGGAATCAATCTCGTGAACCTTCGTTGCACTCCCTCTATGGCAAGTATATCCTTCCTTAGGTAAGGAGACCAACATTGTAATGTCACGGTCACTGCATGATAACAAGAACTTAACATAAGAAAATGCAAAATAGGAGCAGGAGTAGGCCATTTGGCCCTTCGAGCCTGCTCCACAATTCAAGAAGATTATGGCTGATCTGCTGCCTCATCTCCACTTTCCTGCACTATCCCCACATCCCTTGATTCTCCTAATATTCAAAAATCTATCGATCTCTGCCTTTAATATACTCAACGACTTAGGTACCACAGTTCTCTGGGGTGGAGAATTCCAAAGATTCACCACTCTCTGAGTGAACAAATTTCTCATCTCAGTCCGAAATGGCCCACTCCTTATTCGGAGACTGTGACCCCTAGTTCTAGACTCGCCAGCCACGGGAAATATCCTCCCTGCATCTACCCTGTCAAGCCTGTAAGAATTTGTATGTTTCAATGAGATCACTTCTCATTCTTCTAAACTCTAGAGAATATAGGCCCAGTCTACTCAACCTCTCCTCATAGGACAATCCCCCCATCCCAGGAACCAGTCTGGTGAACCTTCGTTGCACTCGCTCTATGACATGCAAAACCTTCCTTAGGTAAGGAGACCAGAACTGTTTACAATACTCCAGGTGTGGTCTTACTAGAGCCCTATATAATTGCAGTAAGACATCTTTACTCTTATACTCCAATACACTTGTAATAAAGGCCAACATACCATTTGCTTTCCTAATTGCGTGCTGTACTTGCATGTTAACTTTCTGTGATTCGTGTACAAGGACACCCAGGTCCCAATGAGCACCAACATTTCACAATCCCTCACCATTTATAAAATAAGCTGCTTTGCTATTTTCCTACCAAAGTGAATAACTTCACATTTGTCCACATTATATTTCATTTGCCATGTTCCTGCCCACTCACTTAGCTTGTCTATATCCACTTAAAGCCTCCTTGCATCCTCCTCACAACTTACAGTCCCACCCAGCTTTGTATCATCAGCAAACTTGGATATATTGCATTTGGTCCCCGCATCCAAATCATTGCTGTAGATTGTGAACAGCTGAGGCCCCAGCACTGATCCTTGCGGTACCTGACTAGTTACAGATTGCCAACACGAAAATGAACCATTTATTTCTACTCTCTGATTTCTGTCCAGTAAACCAATCCTCAATCCATGCTACTATATTAGCCCCAATCCCTCGAGCCCTAATTTTGGTTAAATGTGAGAAGTCACACAACACCAGGTTATAGTCCAACAGCTTTATTTGAAATCACAAGCTTTCGAAGCGCTGCTCCTTCGTCAGGTGAAGTGAAGAGGTGCATACAGACACAGCATATATAGTCAGAGAACACTGCCAGATGATTACAGGTAATCTTTCTAACTGCCCTTTATCACACCTCGGCAGTGTTGTGATTTCAAATAAAGCTGTTGGACTGTAACCTGGTGTTGTGTGACTTCTCACATTTGTCCACCCAAGTCCAACACCGGCATCTCCACAATTTTGGTTAAGGCACCTTATCGAATGCCTTTTTAATTCCAAATACACCACATCCGCCGGTTCCCCCTTATCTATTCTGCTAGTTACATCATCAAAAAACACTAACAGATTTGGCAAACACGATTTCCCTTCAATAAATCCGTGTTGACTCTGCCCAATCCTATTATTATGTTCTAAGTGCCCTGTTACCGCATCGTTTATAATAGATTCCAGCATTTTTCCTCATACTGACGTCAGGCTAAATCTTCTGTAATTCCCAGGTTTCTCTCTCCCAAATATCTTTAATAGTGGGGATACATTTGCAACTTTCCAATCGCGGGCACCATTCTAGAATCTGTGATCTGTCTGTACCAGTAATCTCACTGTCACTGTATGAGCTGTCTCTACCAGTAATCTCATGGTCACTATGATCTGTCTGTACCAGTAATCTCATAGTTACTATATGATCTGTAGTAGGAATCTCATGGTCACTGTATGATCTATGTATAAGAGTAATCTCACAGTCACTTTTTGATCTGTATACCAGTAATCTCACGGTCACTGTATGATCTGTCTACCAGTAATCTCAGTCACTATGTATTGGGTGGTTTAATATGATTGAACAGTTTAATACATTTCACTCATTATTTCCTAGTTTTCAAGCTCGTTTAAAGGGGTCTTAATACAGATTATTCTGTAAACAGCCAATGTATATTTAGCGTATTAGGGGACAAACACCTAACTGGATGAAGAACACATCCCGCAGATGGAGTGAGGAAACGAGCTGCCACAGGGGAAAAGGTAAGGAAGGACAGTGAATAAATAATTCAAGGGAAAAAGTAGAGGAAAAAAAAGAGGATGAAGCAGCTGTGGCCCACAACTTGATCAGTCTGAACAGCAGCCTGGACAGGAACTCAAACAAAACTGGTACAACCGGGCCGGCCCCAGATTCAGAGACACCCACAAGAGGAAAAGACACCCTGGAGACAACAAACCGACATCACCCTGAATACAGTCCATCAATCAAATTATATCCACGAATCTCAACAGACTCCAGCACATAATCAGACAAAACAAAACTGACTGACTGACATAAAAGGATAGGTGGAAGCACCATTTCTACAGGAGATCCTCCTCACCACCCTCAGAACACACCGAGTTTGAGAGTGAGTGGGTGGGACCAATGCTGGCTGCCTTCTACTGACCCAAGAGCAGAGGATAGTCACACTAATCAACAGGAACCTTCCCATTACTCTGAGACACGCACTCCTGGAGAAGGAGGCCGCTCCATCCTAAAGAATCTCGAATAACAGGAGAACCCAAAGTGAAGCTTCAGTTCTGTGTCCTGAATGAGGTGTCCCCACTGTAGTGTATGTGCCTTTAAGAACCCCCTGTGTACTGTAATGCCGGTAATGGCCACTCGGGCTATATAAGCCTGTATATTGTGTTGTATCAGTGAGTTCCCCTCCAGACTTTGTTCAGTAAACACCTGTGAAACCTACTCCTGTCTTCAGTGTCTCTATTAACACACGGACACAACAGTGGCGACGAATTGGAAACGGGCTTACCTGCAATTTGGCAGCACCTCAAGGACATCGATTCCTCTGGCGTCCAAAGTTGAAGAAAATCAAGAAAAAGAAAAAGCTGTGGTTTCACCAGCTAGCCAAGCTGGTGGCAGGTACTGCAATAATCCTTCCTGGGCGTCGGGCTGGGGCTCCAGCTGCTGGCTCTGCAGCGAGGCCAAGCAGCGAAGGCGGAGGCAAGCAGTAACAGACGGGGAGGGAGCACTCGGGAGACGGCCAGCGCTGCGAGCAGGTCAGCGTTCAGACCTAGAGAGAGAGTCCGGCGGGAACGAGTCTCCAACTGTAAATAAATAAATAAAAAGAACGGAAGCCGCGGGAAACAGCGTTGTCATCGGCAGTAGCGGCGGGGAAGTGCGGGAAGCGCCATATCTTTTCTGCAGAAAAGAAAGAAAAGCGCGGGAAGCGCCATTTTTTTTTCTAGGATGCCTAAGTCTGGCAATATTGATGCTTTTGATAACGAGATAGAAGATTGGACCACATATGTGGAAAGAGCGGAGGCATATTGCACCGCAAATGGAATAGAAAATGAAAAAAAAGCGTCAGTACTTCTAAATCTAATGGGCGCAAAGATATACGGGCTGTTACGAAACTTAATCACTCCAGCCAAACCAAAGGACAAGAATGTTAAAGAAATTGTTGATACCCTACAGGAGCACTTAAACCCAACACTGCTGCTTATAGCGGAACAATTCAAATTCTTCAAGAGGAATCAACACAAGAATGAAAGTAACGCTGATTACCTCACCAAATTAAGAAAGCTATCAAAGCACTGCCAATTCGGGGCAGGACTAGCAGATTATCTTCTAGACAAATTCGTCTGCGGTCTCCTAAGTGAAGGAACACAGAAAAGGCTGCTTTCTGAAAAAGATTTAACACTGGACAAGGCTTTCAGTATGGCTGTATCATACGAAGCAGCCGCAAGAGGAGCTGCAGAGATACAACAAAAGACACAGGACTTCGGCACCCATGAAATGACACAGGGGTTCGAGAGATGTTATCGCTGCGGCAGATCCACCCATGACCAGAGGGACTGCTGGTTCAAGGACAAAGCATGCAGGCAATGCAGAAAGATTGGACACATTGCACGGGTATGCCGATCTGGACAAAAAAAATCCACGGACAGGAAAAAAAAAAATCAATAAAAGAAAAGTACAGAAAGGTACAAATGATGACGGACAGTAGCTCCGAAGACCAGAAGAGCGACAGCGACTCCGAAAACAAGAGACTAAGCTGTCTCAAATTACATAATGTAATTGCCAAAGAAGATTACCAGACCATTTGGGTTACCCTCACGATAGCGGGGTCCCCAGTTAAAATGGAGCTAGATACAGGATCAGCTCTGACCGTCATAAGTCGACGGGATTACGAGCGGCTATTTCCGCATATACCTTTGAAAGACACATCCATTATCTTGAAAACATATACGGGGCAGAAAGTATACCCCAAAGGGAAAATAAAAGGTGCCTGTTGTATACAACGGCAAGGAAATACAGAAGTTGTATTTATACGTTCTGCAAGATGGTGGTCCACCGCTGTTGGGACGTGAATGGATCAGGAAGATACGTTTAGACTGGCACTCCATTCAGGCACTGACAGTGACCAGTAAGAAAAAAAATGATGACATCATACCTGAACGATTAAAAGACATCTTGGCCAACGCCAAGGAAGTGTTTCAACAGGAACTAAACCTTGAAAGGCGTCACCGCCTCAATAAAAGTGGAAGATGCGGATATTCCCAAGTTTTTTAAGGCAAGGCCGATGCCATACGCAATTCGTCCAGCAGTCGAGGCAGAGCTGGAGAATTTGGAAAAGGCAGGCGTATTATCCAAGATAGATTGGAGCGAGTGGGCAACACCCATCGTCCCGGTCATGTAGAAAACGTTGAATAATGATAAATCTGAAGAACAGAGAAAAATTCGCATCTGTGGGGACTTCAAGGTGACTGTAAACCCGGTTCTTCACATGGTACAGTATCCTCTTCCGAGGATAGAAGATATTTTCGCCTCACTATCCGGAGGGAAACGTTTCACCAAAATTGACTTGGCTCAGGCATATCTACAGATGGAGGTTGAAGAGGCCTCTAAAAAGTATCTCACGATAAATACACACAAAGGCCTGTACCAGTACAATCGACTGGTTTTCGGAGTAGCATCAGCTCCAGCTATCTGGCAAAGAGCTATGGAGCAAGTCCTCCAAGGGATTCCGGGGACTCCATGCTACCTAGACGACATCCTTGTAACAGGAAAAAACGACAACGAGCACCGTGCCAATTTGGAGCAGGTGCTCACTAGGCTGAAAGAACGGGGCCTACGAGCAAATCGCCCCAAGTGCAAATTTTTCCAGAAACAAATATCATATTGTGGCCACATAATTAACGAGGAAGGGTTGCATAAGTCACCTGAAAAAATTGAAGCGGTCATAAAAGCCCCAGCACCTGAAAATGTCTCACAATTAAGGTCGTTCCTGGGATTGATAAATTACGATCATAAATTTTTACCGAACTTGTCAACTCTTCTGCACCCTCTTAATGAACTGCTACAAACGGGAGTAATTTGGAAATGGAGCGAAGACTGTAAACGTGCCTTCCATAAATGCAAAGGCTTAATCACGTCCAAGGAAGTTTTGGCTCATTACAACCCATCACTGCCAATCAGACTGGCGTGCGATGCATCCCCTTATGGCGTAGGAGCAGTATTATCGCATAGATTCCCTGATGGCTCGGAGCGGCCGATAGCTTTTGCGTCACGCTCATTGAACTCAGCTGAGCGTAACTATGCCCAGATCGACAGGGAAGCACTTAGCCTGGTATGGGGAGTGAAGAAATTCAACCATTACCTACACGGACAAAAATTTACCTTGTTGACTGACCATCAACCCCTCGTCTCCATATTCAACCCTAAAAAGGGTGTTCCCATTATGACAGCGCAAAGGCTACAGAGGTGGTCCCTTTTCCTAGGGGCACACCAATATGACATAGAATACAAAGGATCAAAACAGCATGGGAATGCTGACGGTTTATCGCGCCTACCGTTGCCAACGGTAGAAGAGGCACCGACCGTAGACCCAGTGGAGATGTTCCACTCTACCATAGTGGAATGTCTACCAGTAACAAATTCTGCCATTGAAAAGGAAACGAGGAATGACCCGACTCTCTCACGAGTCTACGATTTAACGGTGAAGGGATGGCCAGCACATGGCGAACCACTGTTGCCAGCATTCTCGCAAAGAGGAGAACAGCTGTCAGTGTGCCGAGGAACCTTGATGTGTGGGTCCAGAGTGGTGATTCCACCCAAACTCCAGGATAAAGTGCTAAAGGAGCTGCACGAGGGGCATCTGGGTGGAGTGAAAATGAAGAACCTAGCCAGAGCGTTTGTGTGGTGGCCAGGTATTGATGGAGACATCGAAGAAATGACCAAGAGCTGCCTAGGATGCCAGAAGGTCCAAAACGCCCCACCACAAGCCCCTCATCTCCCTGGCAAAGGGTACACATCGACTTTGCTGGTCCATTTATGGACTCATGTTCTTAATCGCGGTTGATGCACACTCCAAGTGGCCGGAGGTAATAAAGATGTCCTCCACCACCACGGAAAAAACCATCACAGTATTAAGGACCATATTTGCCAGGAATGGGCTGCCTGAACAGATCTGTTCTGATAATGGACCGCAATTTGTGTCCGAAGAATTCAGGAAGTTCTTAAAAAACAATGGGGTTAAGCACTACACGTCCGCCCCATACCATCCCGCCACCAATGGATTGGCTGAAAGGTTTGTCCAGACCTTCAAGAAGGCCATAAAAGCCATGGGTAATGAAGACATAAAACTTCAGCACAAGGTAGATAACTTCTTGTTTGCATACAGGAATGCAACACATGTGGTTACAAACCAAACTCCCGCCATGATGTTCTTCAATAGAAGCCTAAGATGCCGGCTGGATTTGATCAAGCCAAACATCAGAAGGGACGTGGAGAACCGGCAATTTCAAGGCATGAATGAAAGGCCAACTAGAACCTTCCAGATAGGTCAACAAGTTTTGGCCCGGGACTACCGTACCGAGAAATGGCAGCCTGGAACTATTTGCACACGACTAGGACCGCTGATGTATGCCGTGGACATTGGAGAAAGCATAATAAGGCGCCATGCTGACCAGATCATAGAGTCATCCGAAAAGGGACAACCTACACCGCAACTCTATACGCCTAATGATGAAGCAGAGATACCCATAGTATCTACCTCCGATCCGGTGACACTGGAACCAGATGAACCCGACACTGGCAGTCAAGCCGAATCGACCTTGCCAAAAGAACCTACAACACCACCAAAACCTACTACACCACCGAGGCGTTATCTGGACCGAGTCAGGAAGCCTCCAGAGAGACTGACTTATAATTGATTAACTGCAGCAAATGTGTAGATTATTATTCTTGTAATATGTTAATTAATGATTACTTAAAATATGATGTACTGGTTGTCTAAAAGGGGAGGAATTGTGGTGTATGTGCCTTTAAGAGCCCCTGTATACTGTAATGCCGGTAATGACCACTCGGGCTATATAAGCCTGTATAGTGTCTTGTATCTGTTAGTTCACCTCCAGACTTTGTTCAGTAAACACCTGTGAAACCTACTCCTGCATTCCGTGTCTCCATTAACACACGGATACAACAAATTGAGAGAATAAGCCTTGGTGACACTTTCAGGAAATGGATTGCAATCCAGTGCTTGCTCCCCAGGTCCACAGTGAACACCAGCTAACTCTATACCCCTCACCACTCCTCCCTCAACAGGCAGAGAAAGCCTCGCTCCCAGGCTTCCTGTCCTGACCTTGGTCACGGACATAAGTTTGACACATAAGGTGGAGATGCATCAGGAGATGAGTATTGTAGAGGAGGAAAGGTTCAGCTGGGAAGGGCGGTGTTTCCTGTTGCTGAAGTGTGCAAAGTATCGATGGGTTCTGGAGGCTGTGGTTCATCTGAGGGTCCCTGTGTTGGTCATGTTCGGGGAGCTGACATTTTCAGCTGACCAGTTGATGCTTTTTAGAAGATGGATTTGGTGCGTGAATAACACTAACTCCATCGGGGCCCGCTTTTAACCGCATTCCTTTGCAACTAATTAGTACTGAAAGATACTATCCATGATATTTTGGCCTAGGAATTCAGTATCGCCACATTTGGGGCGCTACAGCCGGGCGTTCGCTAAATTTAGCGGCCGGCGCAACTTAGCGCCACCTTCGCCGAAATTGAGTTGCATCGCCCCAAGAGGTTGCTGCTGCGCTAAAGCAGGTGGTGCACGACTACCATAAGGCGCTAAGCCGGCGAGCTGAGGCGCTACCACCGAGGGCGGGCGCAGCAGGTGCGGCGAGTTATTGATCGAGGCAGAAACGCTGGCGCCGGTCAGCTCTTAGAGGAGGGTCGATTTGGATTGCACCCATGCCCTGTACACTGCAGCCCTGAATCTAGGCCTAAACAGAGCTGCTTCAAGAACGCTACGCCCACGACTATGGAGAAGGCCAGGGAGCGAGCACAGCGCTTCAGCGAGGGTGCCCTGAAGCTTCAGGTTGGCGCAGTGGAGCGCAGGCGACCTGTCCTCTTCCCTGACAGTGGCAGGAGGCCGCTGCCCAGCGAGTACAGAAAAGCCTGGAGGGAGGTGGCGAACAGAGTGACCTCCAACAGCTTGGTCCCCAGGACACCCACGCAGTGCAGAAAGTTCATCATCGACCTCACTCGGGTTGTCGGGGTGAGTACTCTTTCCAGTATCCTCTTCAGCCCTGCATGGGCACCTCACTTTACGGCCAAAGGGTCCTGAAAGCCCCAATGGCCAGCCCTCATCCAACAGCTATGGGACTCTCATGAAAATCACATGCACATTCACCACTTTACACACTGTCAGGGCTATTCCACCATGGGAGACAGTGCAGGCAAGATCAGGGCTTGACACGGTCAGGGCTATTCCACCATGGGAGACAGTGCAGGCAAGATCAGGGCTTGACACTGTACTCAGAGGCCATCCTTTCTCTTGCAGGTCAAGCTGGCCCACAATCGGAGGCAGCAGCGACGGACCGGGGGGGGGGGGGGGGGGGGCCCATGATGGGGGCACGTCTTCCCTGGAGGGGAGCAGGGGGGGGAAGGGTTTGATGACGCTGAAGCTCCGGGGCCCAGTGGGCTGCAGCAACGCGGGAGGGGTGGGGAAGCTCGGCGGCCTTCTCCCCGGAGGGCGAGTGCGGCCTCCAGTCCTGCTACGGTGAGCGCAAAGGAGGTGCGGCTCCTTGGTGAAATGGCTGAGCGCAGGCTGAGCACAGGCACATTGAGCTCATGGCTGCAGTGGCAAAGATGCCCGACTCCATAGAGTCACTGTCAAGGAGTGTTCAGGACTTCGGGGCAGCACAGGCCAGGAGTCTGCAGGACTTCGGGGCAGCACAGGCGGCTTCCAGCCAAGTGCTTAGTTGTGCCATGCAATCACTGGCTGGTCTGATGCAGACACAGATCAGGGCCACACGGGCACTAACTGCTGCCACCCTCGCTGGATCGGCCAGGAATCGCCGGGGCCCTCGCCGCGCCGCAGCAGCCCAGCAGTCTGTGCTTCAGCAGATTGCTGCGCATGCTTCAGTGCTGGCCCGCGCGAGTGCCAGTGTATCGGCCGACCAGGGAGTGCCTGTGCTCTGTCAGGTTGGCAGCATTCCTGCTGCCAACACTGTCACTCCTCCAGTGCAGCTGCCACCACCCGTAGGACAGACTGCTGCCACCCAAGCAGTTGGAGCAGTCAGCAGCCGGGCCCTCCAGGCCCAGAGCTGGTCCAGGCCGTCCCCCAAGGGCATCTGCCGACTCACCATCTGACCCTCAGCAGCCTTCCCCCAGCCTTGCTGCAGCCACTGGGGTCCCATCGAGGAGGAGCTGCAGGGCGGGAAGGGGCAAATTGCGCAAGCGAGGCGGACCACCCTCGCAGGCGAAAAAGTAGAAGGTGTGGCAAAATGTTTTTTTTTTTACTATGAAGGCCGAGGATCATGGTCATTTTTGTTTAACTGTTTTTTTCATTTTCGCCAGGTTGAGAGAGCCAGTTATGTGTCTGACTGTTTTTTGGGGGGGTTCTCTATTTGTTTCTCATGTGGGAAGGGCAGAGTTTGTAAAATAAAAAATTGTCTTTATTCAGATTGTCCATGTTTGCACTTTGAACTATTTGTTGCCTTAACCGGCTGAGAGTTTGCGGAGCGGCTCCATTCATGTTCTTTCAATGGCACAAGCCATTCCGAGAGGGGGCCTAGAACAGACTTGCAATAATCCGCCGACGGACGGCCCTTGCACTTTGTGTCTCCCTCCAGTCTTGGTGCTCCTCCTCCTCCTCCTCCGGTGGTCCTCCAATGTCTGCTGGCAGTGGCTGAGTCCTGAGGATAGCCAGGTTGTGCAGCATGCAGCACACGACAACGAAATGGGAGACTCGCTCAGGCGAGTACTGTAGGGCTCCTCCGGAATGGTCCAGACAGCGGAACCGTTGCTTGAGCACGCCGATTGTGTGCTCAATGATGTTCCTGGTCGCTTGATGGCTGTCATTGTATCGTTCTTCAGCAGGGGTGCTGGGCGCACGGAGCGGGGTTATCAGCCAGGTGCACAAAGGATAGCCCTTGTCCCCGACAAGCCAGCCTCCTGGGTGAGCCGGGGCTTCGAAAATGTCTGCCACGGAAGGCTGGCGCAGGATGAAGGCATCGTGGCTGCTGCCTGGAAAGCAGGCATTGACAGCTAGTATGAGCTGCCTGTGGTCACACACCAACTGGACGCTGAGCGAATGGTAGCCCTTCCGGTTGCAGTAATCCTCGGCATTCTGTAGAGGTGCCCGCAAAGCCACATGCGTGCAGTCAATGGCGCCCTGGACCATGGGGAAGCCCGCTATTCTTGCAAATCCCATTGCACGCTCTTGCTGCTTGTCCGGGGTCATGGAAGAGGGCATTCGTCACCTGGCGGATGCAGCAATGTACCGTGAACTGGGAGATATTGGCAATGTCCCCAGTAGCGGATTGGAAGGAGCCGGTGGCATAGAAGTTGAGAGCCACTGTCACCTTCACTGCCACCGACAGACGTCCTGCTCCTCAGCTGTGGCTACAGATCTCTCTGAAGCAGGTGGCAGATCTCAGTGACCACCTCCCTTCTGAATCGCAGCCTCCGAACACACTGCTCCTCAGACATGTTGAGATATGAGAACTGCTGGCGGTATATCCTGGGTGGGTAAGGCCTCCTGTGCCGATGCCTGTTGGCCCTTCTCCGTCTGGCCATGACTGGCACTCTCTCTCGGCGTCTGAGCCCCTTGAATGCAATGCAGAAACCCAACGTTTCCACCTATTGCAGCCCCCATTATATGTGGCGACTCAAGGCTATGGCACTGAAAGTTAAAACCAGTTGCAAAGCTCTGGCCTGAAGCCAGAAGTACCTGTGCGAGCACTGAGTCAAAGCAGAAAGCTCTCTCCCTTTGTCTCTCTCCAAATCTCTCTCTCTCTCTCTCTCTCTCACAGAAGGAGTGGAACAAAATGGCTGCCACAAAGAATGCAGCCACGGTGCTCCAGTGGTGGAGGGAGTGAATGTTTAAGGTGGTGGATGGGGTGCCAATCAAGCGTGCTGCTTTGTGCTGGATGGTGTTGATCTTCTTGAGTGTTGTTGGAGCTGCACTCATCCAGGCAAGTGGAGGTTATTCCATCACACTCCTGACTTGTGCCTTGTAGATGGTGGAAAGGCTTTGGGGAGTCAGGAGGTGAGACACCCAGCTCTGACCTGCTCGTTGCCACAGTATTTATGTGGCTGGTCCAGTTAAGTTTCTGGTCAATGGTGACCCCCCAGAATGTTGATGGTGGGGGATTCGGCAATGGTAATGCCGTTGAATGTCATGGGGAGGTGGTTAGACTCTCACTTGTTGGAGATAGTCATTGCCTGGGTTGGGTGTGTAAGTATCTTCCATCACAGACAGCAATACGTTGTGTTAACCGGCAACCTTGCATTACAAGAGGAAGCTGGGATGTTCTACAGGCCGTGCCATGTTATCAAAGGGCGAGTGAGGCGGCCCCGATATATTTGGCTTACTATACTGGAGTCCCTTTACACGTCTTGCAGGAACAGGAGGAGGCCACTGAGCCTCTCAAGCCTGTTCCGCCATTCAATGAGATCATGGCTGACCTGTGGCCTAACTCCATAAACCCACCTTTGCCCCATATTGCTGAATACCTTTGATTAACAGAAATCTCTCAATCTCAGATTTAAAATTAATTGACCGAGCATCAATTGCCATTTGTGGAAGAGAATTCCCAACTTCTACCACCCTGTGTGTGTAGAAGTGTTTCCTAACTTCACTCCCGAAAGGTCTGGCTCTAATTTTTAGACTCTATCCCCTAGTCCTAGACTCCCCAACCAGCGGAGATAGTTTCTCTCTATCTACCCTCTGTTCCTGTTAATAGCTTGAAAACTTCGATCAAATCACCCCTTAAACTTCTAAATTTTAGGGAATAGGCCTTGGAGAGGATGCAGATGAGATTTACCAGAATGGTACCAGAGATGAGGGACTTCAGTTATGTGGATAGACTGGGGAATCTGGGGTTGTTCTCCTTAGAGCAGAGAAGGTTAAGAGGAAATTTCATAGAAGTGTTCAAAATCATGAAGGGTTTTGACAGAGTAAATAAAGAGAAACTGTTTCCAGTGGCAGGAGGGTCAGTAACCAGAGAACAGACTGAAGGTCATTGGCAAAAGAACCAGAGGGGAGATGGGATTTTATTATTTTAACGCAGCGAGTTACGATGATCTGGAATGCACTGCCTGAAAGGGTGGAGGAAGCAGATTCAATAATAACTTTCAAAAGGGATGAATACTTGAAGGGAAGAACATTTGCAGGGCTATGGGGAAAGGGCAAAGGAGAGTGGGACTAATTGGATCGCTCTTTTGAAGAGCCGGCACAGGCACGATGGGCCCGAAATGGCCTCCTTCTGTGCTGTACGATTCTAGAACCGAATCAGCGGAAAGAGAAAGCAGCCCTTGGGGTTACTGCCAGATTTGCAATCCCAGCTTCCACTTGCTGAGCGGGGAAACTTTACGCAGTCCGTCTGCTTGCACCCCCGGCTCTCCAAAAAGCCCAAGGGAAGGAGGATGTCTATGAAAGAAAGCTCTTTGAATAATTGTTTTTTTTTTTTTTTTTTTTTTTTAAAAAAGGCAGCGGACGTGTACCTGGAATGGTTTGCTTTAATGGCAGACTCTGCGGCTGACCGGTCTGCACCAACTGAAGAATGATGGTCTTTGCTGGGCTGGCGGTAGGCAACATCGTCATGACAACCGGTTTGGGCTGGATGGTCGGCTTGCTGCACAGGATGCTGTTGGCCTTGGTAGTCGTGGTGGCTTGTACTGCAGCGAAGGAGAAACAAAGTGAAATTACAGCAGGGGACACACTGCCCGATGTTTACGGAACACACGCATCCAACTCCTGCTGCTGCCCGTCTGATCTCAGCACCAGGCATCGGACTGCAACAGGGTAATACCCCATTATCCAATGAAAACACAACTACTGGACTGCGCAACACTTTAAATCAACGCAGCGCTTTTTGTAATACCTAAAACGCCACCGGGTACATTTTAGCATGATGAAAAGGGCTAAAGAATTATTCCTTAATTCACAAAATTCATCTGCTAATTCAGAATAATGAAGGGCCGTGTGCGAAGTCAGTTTATCTGTATCAATCACAGTTGCATAGCGGCTGACTGCATGTAACGGCCCCTAATTCAACACCAATTGGAACATCAGGCTGAGGCCCTGCAAGGGCTGTTGTAGATGCTCTTATGCAGCAGGGCCTGAGGCACACTGTTGAGGGACAGCAGAAGGAGCTTTACTCTGCTATCTGTACTTAATTACATAGTATTAACAGCACAGAAACAGGCCATTCGGCCCAACAGGTCCGTGCGGGGGTTTATGCTCCACACGAGCCTCCTCCCACCCTCCTTCATCTCACCCAGCAACATATCCTTCTATTCCTTTCCCCCTCATGTGTTTCTCTAGCTTCCCCTTAACTGCATCAATGCTCTTCACCTCACCCACTCCCTGTGGTAGCGAGTTCCACATTCTCACCCCTGTCTGGGGAAAGAAGTTTCTCCCGAATTCCCTATTGGATTTATTAGTGACGAGCTTATATTTGTTGGCCCCCCCCCCCCCCCGAGTTCTGGTCTCACCCACAAGTGGAAACATGTTCGCTACGTCTACCCGATCAAACCCTTTCATAATCTCAAAGACCAGCTCACCCCTCAGCCTTCTCTTTTCTACAGAAAAGAGCTCCAGCCTGTTCAGTCTTTCCTGGTGGGTAGAACCTCTCAGGCCAGGTCTCATTTCTAGTGAACCTTTGTTGCACCTTCTCCAGTGGCTCCGTCTCCCTTTTGATCAGATGGAGACCAGAACGGTTCAGGGGGCTCCAGATGTGGTCTAACCAAGGTTCGATACAAGTGATAGCAAGTTCCATTCCCTGGCAGTAGCATTCATTCCTCTGATATATGGTGTAGCACTTTCTTCTCCCGTACAAAGGCAACCATTTAGATTCTGGCAGGCAAACCTCATCGGTAGTCTGACCCAACTCTCAGGACAGCACCGGGGTGTGGGGGGGGGGGGGGGGCAAAGCAGTAGACACAACTGGTTAGCCCAGCTAACCTGGAGAGTGGAACTGTTGGGGCCAGAACTCATAGTATTCTTTCGGAGAATTAGACAGAGTTGTACTCAACGAATCTTTTTTTTAAAAAAAAGTTTAATTCACACTTTAAAAGAATGTCATTTACTTGCTGGTCCTTGTTTCACTGGCGAGGTCCCATTTTCCGTTTTTACCACATTGAGCTGAACCGCATTCAGCGGCGGGTTGAGAATGTCCTCGAATATGCATGGCGGTGTCGGAGGATCCTCGGTTTTCACAACTGGAAGTGTCGTCTCAGTGTTTAGGGTCTGATGAGGCTACACATTTGGGGGGGGGGGGGGAGGGGGAAAAAGGCAAACACCAGTGACTTTACTCAACATGTACAATTTTACAAAAGCGGTTTTGCTCCCCATTATTTGCAAAGCTGCCCCACCCCCCACAAGGATTTCCTGGATGATGTAAAGTTGAACACTTTGCTCCCTGGCCTCTACTAAAGGTGGGAGATTTTCAGGGCTGCGTATAGAGACGCCGCTATTCCTGGCCAGAATGGAGATGGTTAGGTGATTCCCCCGGCAATCTCACATGCTGTAAGTGACTGGGATTGATTTTAAGCACATGATCCCTTTAGCCTTAAGAAATATATCTAACTCTTTCTTGAATATATTTAATGAATTGGCCTCTACTGCCTTCTGTGGTCGAGAATTCCACAGGTTCACCACTCCCTGAGTGAAGAAATTCCTACTCATTTCTGTCCTAAATGGCTTACCCCTTATCCTTAGACTGTGACGCATGGTTCTGGACTCCCCGGCCATCGGGAACATCCTTCCTGCATCTAGTCTGTCCACTCCTGTCAGAATTTTATACGTTTCAATGAGATCCCCTCTCATTCTTCTGAACTCCAGCGAGTATGAGCCCAATCGACCCAATCTCTCCTCATACGTCATTCCTGCCATCCCAGGTATCAGCCTGGTGAATCTTCGCTGCACTCCCTCCATGGCAAGAACATCCTTCCTCAGATAAAGCGACCAAAACTGCACACAATACTCAAGATGTGGTCTCACCAAGGCCCTGTACATCCTTGTTCCTGTACTCGAACCCTCTCGCTACGAAAGCCAACATACCATTTGCCTTCTTAACCACCTGCTACACCTGCATGCTTACCTTCAGTGACTGGTGCACAAGGACACCCAGGTCTCGTTGCACTTCCCCTTCTCCCAATCTATTGCCATTCAGATAATAATCTGCCTTTCTGTTTTTGACACCAAAGTGGATAACCTCGCATTTATCCACGTTATATTGCATCTGCCATGCTTCTGCCCAATCACCCAACGTGTCCAAATCATACTGGAGTTTCTCGGCATCCTCCTCACAGCACACACGCCCACCCAGCTTTGTGTCGTCTGCAAACTTGCAGATATTACATCTATTTCCCTCGTCTAGATCATTAATACATATTGTGAATAGCTGGGGTCCTAGGACCGGTCCCTGTGGTACCCCACTAATCACTGCCTGCCACTCGGAAAAAGACCCATTTATTGCAACTCTTTGCTTTCTGTCTGCCAAGCAGTTCTCTATCCAAGTCAATACCTTGCCCCCAATCCCATGTGCCTTAAGTTTACACGCTAATCTCTTATGCGGGACCTTATCAAAAGCCTTCTGAAAGTCCAAATACACCACATCCACTGGTTCTCCCTTATCTATTCTACCAGTTACATCCTCAAAAAGTTCCAGTAGATTAGTCTAGCACCATTTACCTTTTGTAAATCCATGTTGACTTTGTCCGATCCTGTCACTGTTTTCCAAGTGCTCTGCTATTACATCTTTTATAATGGACTCCAGCATTTTCCCCACTACCGATGTCAGGCTTACCGGTCTGTAATTCCCTGTTTTCTCTCTACCACCTTTTTTGAATAGTGGGGTATCTTTAGCTACCCTCCAATCCATGGGTACTCTTCCAGAGTCTATAGAATTTTGGAAGATGACCAGCAATGCATCTACTATTTCTAGGGCCACTTCCTTAAGTACCCTAGGATGTAGATTATCAGGCCCTGGGGATTTATTGGCCTTCAATCCCATCGATTTTCCCGAACACCATTTCCCTACAAATACTGATTTCTTTCAATTCCTCCCTCTCATTAGGCCCTATGTTCCCCGACATCTCTGGGAGGTTATTTGTGTCCTCCTTTGTGAAGACAGAACTAAAGTATGTATTTAATTGGTCTGCCATTTCTTTGTTCCCCATTATTAATTCCCCTGATTCTGACTGCAAGGGACCTACGCTTGACTTCACCAATCTTTTTCTCTTCACATGACCTTGTCCACTCTCTATTCTAAACACTCCACACGCTTGAATGTTCTGACCATTTCCATCCCCTGGGTTTTCCCATGTTTCTGACACTCCCTCCTGTTCCCTTTTGATTTCACTTCTATCTGGTGCCCCTTTTACTTTTTCCTTCCCTCGGGTATTATTTAATTTGCCGTCTCTCGGATGGTCCCTTTGTCATGTCCTTCCCACTGGTGTTCTATCTCACCCTAGTTCCGCTCCCCTGCCCCTCTTTACCTTTAACTTCCCAGCTGGAGTCTGTGGTTCCCTTGGTGTATTTCTGCCCGTGTTTTGATTCTCCTCTGTCTCTGGGCTCCGATGATTCTCGATGTTCTTGAGGTTTTTATTTAATTTTACAGGAGTCTCTGGAGCAGTTGCCACGAGTTTGTTCCCCTGCACCGATGAAACAAACAAATCTCACCAACAAGACATTGTCACTGGGTTGTAGCCGCCCTGACCTCAGGTGACATTTGGACCATCCGCACCACCTGTGACTGCGACCGACGCCCATCAGTTTGCAGCTGGCAGGAGGCAGGGTGAAATTATGGGATGGACCTGTTAGTGACCTTTAACCCCGCAGATCGTCAGCGGGGCGGAGTTTTTCCCGCCGTCATTCGCTCCCGGATTGAAGATGGGAAAGATTCTCTCAGTGAAAGTGTGGGTGAAAGTGTGGAGATGGGACATGTTGTCCGTATTGTAAAATGACACCTATCCGCCCTCATAGTCCAGGTGCACCCCGATCTTCCGGGGCTCCACACTCGGGGTGAGGGAGTGGGGGGCGGTCGGTGAGAGGGAGGTGCCAGAAAAATTGTCACTTCCGGTTCTCAGCCACACAATCCAGTATCCTGTCTGGTCTCAGGTCGATTCTCCCTTTCCTCCCGGCAGACTCTCGGGTCACTCCCACAGCCCACTCAGTCTTGTTACCTACCTCCACCTCCCAGTAGTGTCTCCCTGATGTGAATCCCTCCGATCCCAGGACACAGGGCCAGGAATCAAACCTCTCCGGGGTGTCAGAGAGCGGCTGCTGTTTGTCTTCGAGTCTCATGCTGGTCTGGTCCTCAGACAGGATGAGCCGGGGATTCGCTGTGTTCGGATCCAGAGTCAGAGAGGCTGGAGCTGGGGGAAAGTTAAAATAACAGTCAGTGATTTAGTTTCTTGCTGTGATTTATTCAAACTCTTTCCCATTTAAAGTGACCACTCGGGCTCTGGGTTGTGTTCATGGAATCTGCTGTCACTCCAGGGTTTATGACCGGTCGATTTTGGCCCCGACTCAGCGCTGCAGCGGAAGCAGCGCCCGGAGATAACGCTGAGGACCACAAGAAATAGTCCTCGGTTCTAATCTACAAATTCGGGGTGAGTAATGGCACCTATCGTGCCTGGCTTGCAGCAGAGCTCACATAAGACCCAGCAGGAGTGGGGAGAAGAGGCCGCCATGGGGTGAAGAGACTGGGGTGAGGTGCGGTGGGGAAAAGAGACAGGGAAGGCAGCGGGGTGGGGAGATGGGAGACGTTGGGTAGACGGCAGAGGGGTGTAGACGGCAAGGGTGGGTGTAGACGGCGGGCGCTGGGGATGGAGGCGTGTGGGGGGGGGGGGGGGGGTCGGTAGCGGGAGGAGATGGCGGGGAGACAGACCGGCAAGAGGGGAGAGTCACAGTGGGGTGAGCGAGAGAGCACGGGTGGGGGGGGGGGGGGGGGGGGGGGGGGGAAGAGTTAAATCAAGGGAGGTAATAGCGGGGGGTGGGGACAGTGGGGTGATGAGGAATGAGTCTGCTGGGGGGAGAGTAGTTAGCGGCCGGGGGGGGGGGGGCGGGGTAGGAAAGGATGTCTGGGGGTGAGGAGGAGACAGGGGGCGGAGGAGCCTTTAAAATGCATAAGGAATCGGTGAGAGAAACTCTAGGGGAGCGCAAAACGTGCGCGATCACATTGTCCGTCGATTATACGCTATCGGGCAGTGCCTATAAATGGAAAAATGGGGGAAGAATAAATAATTCAAGGGGGAAACTAGAAAAGTGGGAGCAAGAGTATAAAGAAGTTGAGGAGGAAGCTGCAGCCCACATCATGAGTTGACCAACAGCCTGACCAGGAATACAAGCAAAACTGGAACAACCAGGCAGCCCCCAAACTCAGAGACCCCAGCACCCACAGAGCAGGAATCCACCTTCTACTGGAACCTACACCAGGCACAATCCAAGACAGATGATTCTTCCTGAAGCAAGCCCATCGATCCCGTGGATTAACAACTGACAATGTGATCATTTAATCCACGATCTGGGAGCCCGTTCAGTCTCTGCTCATCTGGATTTATAAATCAAGAAAAGGAATATAAGAGTTTTACCGGGGTTAATGGCGTCTATCATTTCTCTCCACGCTGTGTACTGTAAAGGGCCGTTGAACTTTCCGATAGACAGGGCGCCATCTGCTACTGACAGTACTTTATATTCCTCACTACTCCTGTAAACAGTAAACAGTTGATGTTATAAATTGTCCATGAACAATTTTCTGAGTTATTTTCCCAAACTGTGCAGAGTTTCAGTAAAGAGCATGTCCTACCTCCTCTTCTGACAAGTTTCCTCCTGAAATAAATAAAACACAATCTGAGTTGACAGAGACTGAGCGTCTGTATCCGGACAGCAGAAATGACACCTAGATTGTTACAAGCTGCTGATAATCTGAGAGAGAGAGAGAGAGAGAGAGAGCGAGCGAGCGACTGGGGGGTAGAGAGAGCGCGGGTGGGGGGAAGGGAGGGCGGAAGGGAGGGCTTGAGGCTGAGAGACAGGCACGGCCACGCCCGGTTGCCAGGGTAACCCTGCCGCGCCGCCCCGCACTGCCGAGAGCCCAGCTCTCCGAGCCCCGCCCCCCCGGCCAAGAGCCGCGCTCTCCGAGCCCCGCCCCCCCCGGCCGAGATCCGTGCTCTCCGAGCCCCGCCCCCCCCCCGGCCGAGAGCCGTGCTCTCCGAGCCCCGCCCGGCCGAGAGCTGCACTCTGAGCCCCGCCCCCCCCCGGCCGAGAGCCGCGCTCTCCAAGCCCCGCCCCCCCCCCCCGGCCGAGAGCCGTGCGCTCCAAGCCCCAGCCGGCTCGCACTCCCGTTGCCGGGGTAACCCGATCCGCACTCTCGAGAGCCCCGCACCCCCCCGCCCGAGCCGAGCGCGGAACAGAGTCTCACCTGCTCCTGCTGCGCGCTCACCCTGACCCTCGTGGCTGACGCCGTTGCCCCGGGTAACGTGACACGGGGGGTGGGGGGTGGGGGGGGGGGGGGGTGGTGGTGAGGAGCTTAGCAGCAGCCCAGTTACCTAGCTCGGGCCTGGCTGGGCAAGAAAGGCCCAGGCTTTCAGGCCTAAGAAAAAAAACGGGCAAAGGTAGGAAAAAGAATGTTCAGGTTAGATAAAATATTTACAAATGAGTGATTTATTTTAAAAGAATTTAATAAATTGAATTTTATTTTGCTGGAAATGTATATTTGAAAAGAAAGACGCAGAAAGCAGGAAAAAGAATGGAAGCAAGATGGCGGCGACTCACCTCGGTTCAGAACGATAAGGCCCGCCCACACACGCACCGATTTGGTCGACCATCAGGTCACCAAAGCGTAGGATTGGTCAATTGTCCCGTCACTCGACCGTAGGAGGGCCTGGCCGCACGCGGCAGCAAGCCGCCGTACGATTGGTCGACCTCGAGGTCACTCTGTCGCTAATGAGCGGATAATGAGATGCTAATGAGCGGAACGTTGAAGGTTTTTCAGATACCGCGAGCGCGATTTTAGCCCGGCCGAAACGTAAATACGCTTACAACCGTCTCGGAAGCGTAAGCTTTCTTTGGAGGTAATGCGCGCGTAGGTACGCCCTGTAACTTTCGAGCGCATAGCCCGACAGACGCACAGGCGAAGACAGACAGACAGACAGAGACAGACAGACAGATAGATGACCTGGACTTGTGAATACAAGGCATAATTGACAACTTTGCAGCAGACACAAAACTTGGCAATGTAGTAAACAGTGAGGAGGATAGCGGCAGACTGCAGGAGGACAGAGACAGACCGGTGAAATTTAACGCAGAGAAGTGTGACGTGCTAGATTTTGTTAGGAAGAACGAGGAGAGGCAACACAAACTGACGAACACAATTTTAAAGGCGGTGCAGGAACAGAGCGACCCGCGGGATCACTTACACAAATTGTTTAAGGTGGCAGGACAAGTTTATAAAGCTGTTAAAGGAGCAAATGGGATCACTGGCTTTATAAATATTGGCACAGAGTAGAAAAGCAAAGAGGTTCTGCCAACCCTTTATAACGCACTGGTTCGGCCTCAGCTGGAGGATTGGGTCCAGTTCTGGGCACCACACTTTAAGGAGGATGTCAAGCCCTTGGAGAGGGTGCAGAATGGTACCAGGAATGAGGGACTTCAATGATGTTGTGAGACTAGAGATGGTGGGATTATTCTCCTTAGAGCAGAGAAAGTTCAGGGAAGATTTAATACAGGTGCTCAAAATGATAAGAGGCTTTTATAGAGTAAATCGGGAGAACCTGCTTCCACTGAGAGCTCGGTCCTAACCAGAGGACACAGATTTATCATAATTGGCAAAAAACCAGAGACGACACGGGGAAACACTCTGTTACACAGCGAGTTGTCGGGATCTGGAATGTACGACTGCAAAGGGCGGTGGAAGCAGATTCAATCATAACTTTCAACAGGGAATTGGGTAAATACTTGAAAAGGAGAAACAATTCTGGGCTATGGGGAAAGACCAGGTGAACGAGATTAATAGGTCAACTCTTTCAAAGGGCCGACACAAACACGATGGGCCGAATGGCCTCCTTCTGTGCTGTGGGATTCTATGATTGTAAGTAGTTGAAAAGCCTGATTTGTGTGTCAGATACTGGAACTCAACATCAGTGTCACTCACAGACACAGTGACTCTCACACCCACCGCACCAGACACACCCACTAATTTTAACTAACTCGATTCCAATGTGCGTTCTCGGTGAATATTAAACTTGGGCAACACAGAAATAATTACAAACATACTGTCAAGATCACGGCAAGCCATTTCCGACAGTGTGGGAGCCGGTTAGTTCGGTGACAACAGCAGAACCGCCCCGGAATAGACAAAACAATCGGTTTAAATCAGTTTCGCATTTTCAGAAACTGCTGCATTTATTTCAAAGTTATCATAGAATAATAAAATCATAGAATATCACAGCACAGAAGGAGGCCATGCAGCCCATCTCGACTGTGCTTGGTCTTTGAAAGAGCGGTCTAATTTATTCCCACACCCCAGCTTTTCCCCAGAACCCTGAAAATGAGGCCTCTTCAAGTACATGTCCCTATGGAATCTGTAGTGTATGTACCTTTAAGAGAGAGCTACTTTTACAGCTCCTGTATACTGTAGTACCGGCAGTGACCACACCTGTATATAAGCCTTGAGCATGCCTCTGTACTGTCAGTCTTGAGACTACCCTACTCCAGTAAACACCTGTTGATTGTTAAGTTACAGCCTCCGTGTAGTTATTGGGAAAACATCATACTTTAAGAATCACCAATTCAACAGTGGCGACGAGGTCGATTCGAATCTGCCTGCAACTCTGCATTTCCCTTCAAGGATTCACTCCGGGAGGATGGTGGAAGAAAGTCGAGACCAGTAGCACGGGCGTCGACCACGAGCAACCGCCCAGTCATCCAGCAGAGAGTGAACATCGCAGGGGAGGCTGTTGAGAGCCGGGCTTGGTTCCCCAGCCATGACGATCCAGCAACAGACTGGCAACAGGTACAGCGCAGACCCTTCCCGGACAGCGGCGGCTGGAGCCGACCGACGGCATAGAAAAAGCCGAGCAGCGTCGACGGGGTCAGAGGGCGAAGCGCACAGGGCGCGGCCGGGGGTTGAAACAACGGGAAAGGCGCACAGGAGAACGCGCAGAGCACAGCCAGGGCTCAAGGGCTGAACCGTGTCCACGGGGAGAAGAAGGGAGAGCGCAGGAGACGCCATTGAGAAGGAGGGAGAGCGCGGGAGACGCCATTTTTAGAAGCCGCAGCGGAGAAGAAGTGCGAGCACGGGAAGAAAGGAAAGCGTGGGAAGACGCCATTTTGTGCCAGCGGAGAAGAAGGGAGAGCGTGGGAGACGCCATTTTAGACAGTTAAATCACACCCAGGGATGCCGAAGAGTGGCAGTATCACTGCGTTCGACAATGAAGTCGAAGATTGGGCGACATATGTGGAACGCATTGAGGTGTACTGCAGGGCGAATGAAGTGCCAGATGCTAGGAAAGCACTGGTTTTGTTAAATTCCGTGGGTGCAAAAACTTATGGCTTACTGCGAAACCTAATAACCCCAGAGAAGCCCGTGGATAAGAATTTCGAAAGCATAGTAGAAATCCTACAGGACCACTTAAACCCCACACCGCTGCTGATAGCAGAAAGATTTAAGTTCCACAAAAGGAACCAGCATAAAGACGAAAGTAATGCTGAGTACTTAACGGAACTGCGCAAGCTATCGAAACACTGCCAGTTTGGAGTGGAACTAGCAGATACGTTAAGGGACAAGTTTGTGTGTGGGCTTCAAAGTGAAGGAACCCAGAAACGGCTTCTATCAGAAAAGGATCTTACACTGGACAAGGCTTTCAGCATGGCAGTATGTTCTTATGTATCACACGAAGCAGCCGCACGGGGCGCGGCAGAGATACAACGGAGACCGCAAGAATATGGCACCAATGAAATGTCATATGGAGCAGGGAAGTGTTATCGCTGCGGCAGAACAACACATGACCAGACGGATTGTTGGTTCAAGGACCAAGTGTGCAGACATGAAGGTAAGCATGCAGGTGCAGCAGGCGGTTAAGAAGGCAAATGGTATGTTAGAGCAAGAGGGTTCGAGTACAGGAACAAGGATGTCTTGCTACAGTTGTACAGGGCCTTGGTGAGATCGCACCTTGACTATTGTGTGCAGTTTTGGTCACCTTACTTGAGGAAGGACGTTCTTGCCATGGAGGGAGTGCAGCGAAGATTCACCAGGCTGATACCTGGGATGGCAGGAATGACGTATGAGGAGAGATTGTGTCGATTGGGCTTATACTCACTGGAGTTTAGAAGATTGAGAGGGGATCTCATCGAAACCTATAAAATTCTGTCAGGTCTGGACAGACTAGATGCAGGAAGGATGTTTCTGATGGCCGGGGAGTCCAGAACCAGGGGTCATAGTCTAAGGATAAGGAGTAAGCCATTTAGGACTGAAATGAGGAGGAATTTCTTCACCCAGAGAGTGGTGAACCTGTGGAATTCTCTGCCACAGAGGGCGGTGGAGGCCAGTTCATTAAATATATTCAAGAAAGAGTTGGATATATTTCTTGAGGCTAAAGGGATCAAGGGATATGGGGAGAAGGCAGGGACAGGGTACTGAATTTGGATGATCAGCCATGATCACATTGAATGGCGGAGCAGGCTCGAAGGGCCGAATGGCCTACTCCTGCTCCTATCTTCTATGTTTCTATGACAGTGTGGAAAAGCAGGACACATAGCAAGAGTCTGCAGGTCAGGGAAGAAAACCAGCAGCAAGAAATCTCCACAGGAGAAGTACAAAAAGGTACATAAGGTGATGGACAGTAGTTCAGACGAACAGAAAAGTGACACAGACTCCGGAAGCAAGGAACTGGGTTGTCTGAACCTACATAAGGTAATCAAAATGGAGGATCACCAGACTATCTGGGTCACACTCAAGATAGACGGAGTCCAAGTGAAAATGGAATTGGACACTGGATCAGCCCTAAGAGTCATAAACCAAAAGGGACTACAAGTGGCTATTTTCACATATACCCTTGAAAACTAGAGATTGTCTTGAAGGCGTACACGGGGCAAAAAGTCTACCCCAAAGGAAAAATAAGGGCGAAAGTGATATACAAAGGCCAGGAAATACCTAAAATGGACCTATATGTATTGCCAGATGGAGGACCACCACTACTAGGACGTGAATGGATCCGGAAGATACAATTAGATTGGCATTCCATACAGGCACTGAAGGTTGAGGCCAAAAAGGATGACGACGTCACACCTGGACGACTGTCAAAAATGCTAACTGACGCACAAGAAGTGTTCCAGGAGGGACTCGGAACACTAAAAGGCACAACAGCAACGATTAAAATAGAGGAAAATGCAAGCCCAAAGTTTTTTTTAAGGCCAGACCGGTGCCTTATGCGATCCGACCAGCGTCGAAGCACAGCTGGAAGGGTTGGAACGTTCAGGAGTACTGTCCAAAGTAGACTGGAGCGAGTGGGCTACACCCATCATTCCTGTAATGAAGAGGTTGTTGAGTGATACGCCTGGGGAACCAAAGAAGGTCCGCATCTGTGGGGATTTTAAGGTGACAGTGAACCCAGTCCTTCACACGGTACAATATCCGCTTCCACAGATTGAGGATATTTTCGCCTCGCTATCTGGAGGTAAACGCTTCACCAAAATTGATCTGGCCCAGGCGTACTTGCAAATGGAGGTAGAAGAAGCCTCGAAACAATACCTCACGATCAACACTCATAAAGGTCTCTACCAATACAACCGGCTGGTGTTCGGGGTAGCATCGGCTCCGGCTATTTGGCAAAGGGCAATGGATCAAGTCCTGCAAGGGATTCCAGGGACCCAGTGTTATTTGGACGACATCCTGGTCACGGGCGAAAATGACAGTGATCACCTCGCCAACCTGGAGAAGGTGCTCACTAGATTAAAGGAATATGGGCTACGAGCTAATCACCACAAGTGCGAGTTTTTCCAGAAACAGATCTCGTATTGTGCCACGTTATTGATGAAGAGGGTTTACATAAGTCCCCTGAAAAGATTGAGGCAGTAGTCAAGGCTCCAGCACCGGAAAATGTGTCACAACTGCGGTCGTTCCTCGGGCTGGTGAACTACTACCATAAGTTCTTACCAAATTTGTCTACAGTATTACACCCACTGAACACCCTACTGCAAGCTGAGGCAGGCGTACCAGTCTCCAATCTCAGGCAGGCGTACCAGTCTCCAATCTCAGGCAGGCGTACCAGTCTCCAATCTCAGGCAGGCGTACCAGTCTCCAATCTCAGGCAGGCGTACCAGTCTCCAATCTCAGGCAGGCGTACCAGTCTCCAATCTCAGGCAGGCGTACCAGTCTCCAATCTCAGGCAGGCGTACCAGTCTCCAATCTCAGGCAGGCGTACCAGTCTCCAATCTCAGGCAGGCGTACCAGTCTCCAATCTCAGGCAGGCGTACCAGTCTCCAATCTCAGGCAGGCGTACCAGTCTCCAATCTCAGGCAGGCGTACCAGTCTCCAATCTCAGGCAGGCGTACCAGTCTCCAATCTCAGGCAGGCGTACCAGTCTCCAATCTCAGGCAGGCGTACCAGTCTCCAATCTCAGGCAGGCGTACCAGTCTCCAATCTCAGGCAGGCGTACCAGTCTCCAGTCTCAGGCAGGTGTACCAGTCTCCAATCTCAAGCAGGCGTACCAGTCTCCAATCTCAGGCAAGGAGAAAGGTCAAAAGTATTCAAGGTGTGACGTCACCACAAAGCGGGTAAGTGATTGGTTGGTAAGTATTTCTCCTTTGTTAAGCTTAAATCTCTTTGGTTTATAGTTTCTAAGGTGTGATATTCACCATCTACAATCGAGGCAGAGGGTATTTAAGAATAATAATAAATTTAATTAATTACATAGAATGGGAGATCAGGCGATGTGTTGCTGCTGCAATATGTGGGAGCTGGTGGACACCATTGATGCTCACGGTGATCACATTTGCAGTAAGTGTTGGCTGCTCGAGGAATTCCGGCTCCGTGTTGAAGAGCTGGAGTCCGAGCTTCAAACACTGAGACACATCAGGGAGGGGGAGAGTTACCTGGACTCTGTGTATCACGAGGTAGTCACACCAATTAGATTAATGAATTCAGATGTAGGCCGTGGCCAGGGTCAGGATGGTGTGACTACAAGTGAGGCAGGTACGGGGATCCAGGAGGTAGTGTTGGAGGAGCTGCAGCCCTTGCACTTGTCCAACAGGTTCGAGGCTCTTACTCCCTGTGAGGATGGGAACAGGGACTGCGGGGAGGATGAGCAACCTGGCCACAGCACCGTGGAGCAGGGGACCATTCAAGTGGGGGGGGGGGGGGGGGGGGGGGGGGGGGGGGAGTTAAAAGAAATGTTGTAGTGGTAGGGGATAGTATCGTTAGGGGGATAGATAGAGTTCTCTGCGGCCGAGAGCGAGAGTCCCGAAGGCTGTGTTGCCTGCCCGGTGCCAGGGTTAAGGGCATCTCCTCTGGACTGGAGAGAAACTTGGAGTGGGAGGGGGAGGATCCAGTTGTCGTGGTCCATGTTGGTACCAACGACATAGATAGGACAAGGAAGGAGGTTCTGCTGAAGGAGTTTGAGCAGCTAGGGGTTAAATTAAAAAGCAGAACCACAAGGGTAATAATCTCTGGATTATTACCTGAGCCACGAGCGAATTTGGCTAGGACAAATTATGGCTCAAAGACTGGTGTGGGAGAAATGGGCTTTGCTTCCTGGGACACTGGCACCAGTACTGGGGCAGGAGGGAGCTGTTCCGTTGGGACGGGCTTCACTTGGCCAGTGCTGGGACTAGAGTCCTGGCGGATCATATAACTAGGGCTGTAGAGAGGGCTTTAAACTAACTAGTAGTGGGGGGGGGGGGGGTGGGGGGAGGTTCCTAGAGAGCAAATAATACAAATGACAACAGAGAAGGTCATAGACTTAGGTAGCAGTGGGGATATTAAAAACCAGAGCATGTCAGGAAGGGGCAGAAGGTATGGAGTAAAAGGTAAAGTAATAAAAAGGGCAAAAGCAGGAACCAAGTGTCACAAAACATCTTTGAAAGTTCTCTATCTGAATGCACGTAGCATTCGTAACAAAATAGATGAGTTAATGGCACAAATAACTACATATGGGTATGATCTTGTGGCCATTACAGAAACATGGCTGCAGGGTGACAATGCCTGGGAATTAAACATACCAGGTTATTTAACGATCAGGAAGGACAGGCAGGAAGGAAGGGGAGGTGGGGTGGCTATGTTAATAAAGGAAGGAATCACTGTAATACAGAGAAAGGATATTGGGTCAAAAGATCAGGACAATGAAACAGTTTGGGTGGAGGTAAGGAATAATAAGGGGAAAAAAAACACTAGTGGGCGTAGTCTATAGGCCTTCGAACTGTGGCAACTCTGTTGGACGGAGTATCAATCAGGAAATAGTTGAGGCTTGTAATAAGGGAACATCTATAATTATGGGGGATTTTAACTATCATATTAATTGGACAAATCAAATTGGGCAGGGCTGCCTTGAGGATGAGTTCATTGAGTGTATTAGGGATGGGTTTCTTGAGCAGTATGTAACTGAACCGACCAGGGGGCAAGCAACCTTAGATCTGGTCCTGTGTAACGAGACAGGATTCATTAAAAATGTCCTAGTAAAGGATCCCCTTGGAATGAGTGACCATAACATGGTTGAATTCCATATTCAATTAGAGGGTGAGAAGGTTGGATCTCAAACAAGCGTGCTAAGCTTGAATAAAGGAGACTATGAAGGTATGAGAGCGGAATTGAGTAGAGTGGATTGGGAAAATAGATTAAAGGGTAAAACGATACATGATCAGTGGGGTACATTTAAGGAGTTATTTTACAACTTCCAAAAAAAATATATTCCACTGAGAAGAAAAGGGTGTAAAAGAAAAGACAGCCATCCGTGGCTAAGTAAAGAAATTAAGGATAGTATGCGACTAAAAACAAGGGCATATAAGGTAGCCAAATCTAGTGGGAGGATAGAGGATTGGGAAAACTTTAAAAGACAGCAAAAAATAACAAAAAGATTGATTAAGAAAGGGAAGATAGATTATGAAAGTAAATTAGCAAAAAATATAAAAACAGATAGTAAGAGTTTTTATAGTTATATAAAAAGAAAAAGTGTGGCTAAAGTAAATGTTGGTCCCTTAGAAGATGAGAACGGGAAATTAATGGTGGGAAATATGGAGACGGCAAAAACACTGAATAAATATTTTATATCAGTCTTTACAGTAGAAGACACTAAGAATATCCCAACATTGGACAAACAGGGGGCTAAAGGGGCGGGGGGGGGGGAGGAGCTAAACACGATCAAAATCACTAAGGAAGTGGTACTCGGTAAAATAATGGGACTCAAGGCAGAAAAATCACCTGGACCTGATGGCTTACATCCTAGGGTCTTGAGGGAAGTGGCGGTAGGGATTGTGGATGCATTGGTAATAATCTTCCAAAACTCCCTGGACTCAGCAATGGTCCCGGCAGACTGGAAAACTGCTAATGTAACACCCTTATTTAAAAAGGGCAGTAGACAGACGGCTGGAAACTATAGACCGGTTAGCCTAACATCTGTGGTAGGTAAAATTTTGGAGTCCATTATTAAGGAGACAGTAACAGGACATTTGGATAATCATAATTTAATAGGACAAAGTCAGCATGGTTTTATGAAGGGGAAGTCATGTTTGACAAATTTGCTGGAGCTCTTTGAGGAAGTAACATATAGGGTGGATAAAGGGGAACCAGTGGACGTAGTGTATTTAGACTTCCAAAAGGCATTTGACAAGGTGCCACACAAAAGATTATTGCTGAAGATAAAAAAAATCACAGGATTGGGGGTAATATTCTGGCATGGATAGAGGATTGGCTATCTAACAGAAGGCAGAGAGTTGGGATAAATGGTTCATTCTCAGACTGGCAATCAGTAACTAGTGGTGTTCCGCAGGGGTCAGTGCTGGGTCCCCAACTCTTTACAATCTATATTAACGATTTGGAGGAGGGGACCGAGTGTAACATATCAAAGTTTGCAGATGATACTAAGATGGGAGGAAAAGTAGTGAGTGAGGAGGACATAAAAAACCTTCAAGGGGACATAGACAGGCTAAGTAAGTGGGCAGAGATTTGGCAGATGGAATACAATACTGGAAAGTGTGAGGTTATGCACTTTGGCAGGAAAAATCGTAGAGCAAGTTATTATCTTAATGGCAAGAAACTGGAAAGTACTGAAGTACAAAGGGATCTGGGGGTCCTGGTGCACGAAACTCAAAAGGTTAGTATGCAGGTGCAGCAAGTGATTAAGAAGGCCAATGGAATGTTGGCTTTCATTGCTATGGGGATAGAATATAAAAATAGGGAGGTATTGCTTCAGTTGTACAAGGTATTGGTGAGACCGTACCTGGAATACTGCGTACAGTTTTGGTGTCCATACTTAAGAAAGGACATACTTGCTCTCGAGTCAGTACAAAGAAGGTTCACTCGGTTAATCCCGGGGATGAGGGGATGGACATATGAGGAGAGGTTGAGTAGATTGGGACTCTACTCATTGGAGTTCAGAAGAATGAGAGGCGATCTTATTGAAACATATAAGATTGTGAAGGGGTTGGATCGGGTGGATGCGGGGAGGATGTTCCCGATGATGGGTGAAACTAGAACTAGGGGGCATAGTCTTAGAATAAGGGGCTGCTCTTTCAAAACTGAGATGAGGAGGAACTACTTCACTCAGAGGGTGGTAGGTCCATGGAATATGCTGCCCCAAAAAGCTGTAGAAGCTACATTACATAAATTTAAAACAGAAATAGACAGTTTCCTAGAAGTAAAAGGAATTAAGGGTTACAGGGAGCGGGCAGGAATTTGGACATGAGTCTAGGTTCGGATCGGTCATGGCCCTGTGGGTAGCGGAGTGGGCCCAGGGGCCGTATAGCCTGATCCTGCTCCTATTTCGTGTGTCTAATTCTGTTAGATGCAGGAGATGGTCCTGTGATAGTGGATTGGCGGATAGGATCAGATCAGCCATGATCTCATTGAATGGCGGAGCAGGCTCGAGGGGCCGAATGGCCTACTCCTGCTCCTATCTTCTATGTTTCTAATCATTCTTTCTTACCTTGTAGATTCCAACAGCTTCTTCAATGGGTTTGGACCGGTGCTCTCTGTGCTCCGCCAAAACCCTACAAATCACACAGATCAGTTTCATGTCAGTTTCACAAAACAGCTTCAGTTCTTCCTGATGTACCGCACAGTGAAGTTTCTTTTCCTTCTCTTTCGGATTCAGCTTTAATTTTCGAGCTTTCTCGGCCAGGCTCGCTAAGGTCGGATTTACCCTGAGGTTTCTTCCCGGAAACTCCTCTCGACATTCCGGGCAGGAGATTCTCCGCTTCTTCGCCCAGCACCGTGTGATACAGGAGCGGCAGAAGTTGTGACCACACTCCAGTATTACCGGGTCGGTGAAGAAATTCAGACAAATGGGACAGTTTAAATCCGCGGCCCAACCCTCCGACTGCTGTCTGGAGGCCATGTTCAGTTTCAGTACTTCCTGGTTGAACCTGCACCCCGGGGGAAGCGGATTGGCCGGAGCGCCTGTCACTCACAGTGAGGCTGAGGGATTCCGGGGCGGGGCTCTGCCGGGGGAGGCCGATTGGCCGGAGCGACTGTCAATCAGAGTGAGTGGGAGGGATTCCGGGGCGGGGCTCTGCCGGGGGAAGCGGAATGGCCGGAGCGCCTGTCACTCACAGTGAGGGGGCGGGTTTTCAGGGCGGGTTCCTCCCGGGGGAAGCCGATTGGCCGGAGCGACTGTCAATCAGAGTGAGCGGGCGGGTTTCCGGGGCGGGGCTCTCGCGGGGAAGCGGATTGGCCGGACCGACTGTCACTCAGAGTGAGGGGGCGGGTTTCTTCCGCGGGAAGCGGATTGGCCAGTGCGCCTGTCACTCAGAGTGAGGGGGCGGGTTTTCGGGGCGGGGCTCTCCCGGGGAAGCGGATTGGCCGAAGGAGGGGGAGTCGGCGGAGGAGAAAGAAAAGAAGAAAAAGACCGCCAAAAAAAAACAGCGCCAAAGACGGGACCCGAAAGAGAAAAAAAAACAGAGGAAAGCAGAAAAGAGAAAGATAAGCCAAAGCAAAAAGACAGAAGAAGGAGAAGAATATACACACCAAGGAAGAATCTGACCAGCGGCCGCACGGGGCCAGAACAACAGCTGGATCGCGAGTCCTGAGAGGAGGCCGCACGGGGCCAGAACAACAGCCAGAGCGCGAGTCCTGAGAGGAGGCCGCACGGGGCCAGAACAACAGTCGGAGCGCGAGTCCTGAGAGGAGGCCGCACGGGGCCAGAACAACAGCCAGAGCGCGAGTCCTGAGAGGAGGCCGCACGGGGCCAGAACAACAGCCGGAGCACGAGTCCTGAACAGAGGCCGCACGGGGCCAGAACAACAGCCGGAGCGCAAGTCCTGAGAGGAGGCCGCACGGGGCCAGAACAACAGCCGGAGCACGAGTCCTGAACAGAGGCCGCACGGGGCCAGAACAACAGCCGGAGCGCGAGTCCTGAGCGGAGGCCGCACGGGGCCAGAACAACAGCCGGAGCGCAAGTCCTGAGCGGAGGCCGCACGGGGCCAGAACAACAGCCGGAGCACGAGTCCTGAGAGGAGGCCGCACGGGGCCAGAACAACAGCCAGAGCGCGAGTCCTGAACAGAGGCCGCACGGGGCCAGAACAACAGCCGGAGCGCGAGTCCTGAGAGGAGGCCGCACGGGGCCAGAACAACAGCCGGAGCGCGAGTCCTGAGAGGAGGCCGCACGGGGCCAGAACAACAGCCGGAGCGCAAGTCCTGAGCGGAGGCCGCACGGGGCCAGAACAACAGCCGGAGCACGAGTCCTGAGAGGAGGCCGCACGGGGCCAGAACAACAGCCAGAGCGCGAGTCCTGAACAGAGGCCGCACGGGGCCAGAACAACAGCCGGAGCGCGAGTCCTGAGAGGAGGCCGCACGGGGCCAGAACAACAGCCGGAGCGCGAGTCCTGAGAGGAGGCCGCACGGGGCCAGAACAACAGCCGGAGCGCGAGTCCTGAGAGGAGGCCGCACGGGACCAGAACAACAGCCGGAGCGCGAGTCCTGAGAGGAGGCCGCACGGGGCCAGAACAACAGCCGGAGCGCGAGTCCTGAGCGGCGGCCGCACGGGACCGTAAACCAGGGAAAGGCCAGAGGAGCCGGGCCGAGACAGGGGCCTGGAGACCTCTGAGGGAGAGGGGAGCAGCCCGAAGGCACCGTGAGGCAGCGGCTCCCAGACGCAGACAGTGAGTACGGGTCCTGGGGAGGGAGCCTGAAGCCAGGGAAAGGCCCGAGGAGCCTGGCCAAAACAGAGGCCCAGAGACCGCTGAGGGGGAGGGGAGCAGCCGGGAAACAGCAAATCCCAGACGCAGACCAGGACAGTGAGTACGGGGCCTGGGGAGGGCCTGGAGAGCGAGCGAGTCCAGGGCCTGGGAAAGTTCGCGAGCCGGGAGAGGGAAACACCAAACCTGGGGCCCCAGAAAAGCTTACTCTAAGGTCAACAATATTTTCTACCTCTACACTACTAAAAATGAGTGAATCAGAGGAGCCACAGCAGCTCCCGAGGCGCACTGAGAGCAACCTCTTCCAGATTCCCCCCCAACACCAAAAAAAATGCTAAAAAGTCGCTCAAGCAACAGCAGCTGAGAGCAAAACCAGAAACTCTTTTTGCTGACTGGTACAGCAGTCGGAAAAAGTGTAATCTCATTTTTTACTCAGATCAGTCAGCGGCTTGGATCAGAGCAATAAAATCACACTATACCAGGGTTAAGCATGAAAGAACCGCTAATGGGTCCAAACTGAAAATTAAGAAATCAGGGGACCCTGATAGTGCAACCACGACTGTCAACATGTACAGTGATGGAACAATATTGGTGCAAGGCAACCTCGACGACTTTGAAACAGCCTTCAAGACACTGAAAGAAATAACTGAGAGGGGAAGGAACAGCCCCAGAGTGGCTAACAGGGAAAAAGCGACACACACTCCCCCCACCATTTACAACTCACCAGGAGTAAATCAGCCTGGTCAGGAGGTGAGCGAGCCACACAGTTCTAACCAGACACTCACCCCGGGGCCCCACAGCCACATGGTACAGTTGACCAACCCCAGCGTAATTACCAGGGAGGAAGCCACACATACTCCCCCTACCACTTCCAGCTCACCAAGAGAAGAGCAGCCTAGCCAGGAAGTGAGTGAGCCCTCCAGCTCCAACCGGACACACACCCTGGGATCCCACAGCCAGATACAACTAAAGGATAAATTTAACCAGTTGGAGACAGAGCTGGTTAAACTTAGAGAGGAGGTCCTTAAACTGAAACATGAACAAAAGCAAGAGAGGGAGAGACACAGGAGAGAGCTGAATTTACTTGGGAATCAGGTGAAAGGGCTGCAGAAAACCAAAGAGAGCCATAGGGGAGAGATAGCACCATTAGCCCAGCAGCCAGAGGCTAGAGATAAGACAATACAGAGCCCGACTGAACAGCTGCACTCCCACACTGAACAACAGCAGCAGACACACAATACATAGAAACATAGAAGATAGGAGCAGGAGTAGGCCATTCGGCCCTTCGAGCCTGCTCCGCCATTCAATGAGATCATGGCTGATCATCCAAATTCAGTACCCGGTCCCTGCCTTCTCCCCATATCCCTTGATCCCTTTAGCCTTAAGACATATATCCAACTCTTTCTTGAATATACTTAATGAACTGGCTTCCACCGCCCTCTGTGGCAGAGAATTCCACAGGTTCACCACTCTCTGGGTGAAGAAATTCCTCCTCATTTCAGTCCTAAATGGCTTACCCCTTATCCTTAGACTATGACCCCTGGTTCTGGACTCCCCGGCCATCAGAAACATCCTTCCTGCATCTAGTCTGTCCAGGCCTGACAGAATTTTATAGGTTTCGATGAGATCCCCTCTCAATCTTCTAAACTCCAGTGAGTATAAGCCCAATCGACACAATCTCTCCTCATACGTCATTCCTGCCATCCCAGGTATCAGCCTGGTGAATCTTCGCTGCACTCCTTCCATGGCAAGAACGTCCTTCCTCAAGTAAGGCGACCAAAACTGCACACAATACTCAAGGCGTGGTCTCACCAAGGCCCTGTACAACTGCAGCAAGACATCCTTGTTCTTGTACTCGAACCCTCTTGCTACGAAGAGCCAACATACCATTTGCCTTCTTAACCGCCTGCTGCACCTGCATGCTTACCTTCAGCGACTGGTGCACAAGGACACCCAGGTCTCTTTGCACTTCCCCTTCTCCCAATTTATTACCATTCAAATAATAATCTGCCTTCCTGTTTTTGCCACCAAAGTGGATAACCTCACATTTATCCACATTATAGTACATTTGCCATGTTTCTGCCCAATCACCCAACCTGTCCAAATCGTGCTGGAGTTTCACAACATCCTCCTCACTGCATACCCTCCCACCCAGCTTTGTGTCGTCTGCAAATTTGGAGATATTACATCCAATTCCCTCGTCCAGATCATGAATATATATTGTGAACAGCTGGGGTCCTAGGACCGATCCTTGCGGTACCCCACTAGTCACTGCCTGCCACTCGGAAAACGACCCGTTTATTCCAACTCTTTGCTTTCTGTCCGCCAACCAGTTCTCTATCCAAGTCAATACCTTGCCCCCAATCCCATGTGCCTTAATTTTGCACGCTAATCTCTTATGCGGGAACTTATCGAAAGCCTTCTGAAGGTCCAAATACACCACATCCACTGGTTCTCCCTTATCTATTTTACCAGTTACATCCTCAAAAAATTCCAGTAGATTAGTCAAGCATGATTTACCTTTTGTAAATCCATGTTGACTTTGTCCGATCCAGTCACTGCTTTCCAAGTGCTCTGCTATTACATCTTTTATAATGGACTCTAGCATTTTCCCCACTACCGATGTCAAGCTATAATTCCCCGCCTTTTCTCTACCACCTTTTTTGAATAGTGGGGTAACATTAGCTACCCGCCAATCCATGGGTACCGTTCCAGTGTCTATCGAGTTCTGGAATATGACCAGCAATGCATCTACTATTTCTAGGGCCACTTCCTTAAGTACCCTGGGATGTAGATTATCAGGCCCTGGGGATTTATCGGCCTTCAGTCCCATCAATTTTCCTAACACCATTTCCCTACAAATACTGATTTCTTTCAGTTCCACCCTTTCATCAGACCCTATGTTCCCCGGCATCTCTGGGAGGTTATTTGTGTCCTCCTTTGTGAAGACAGAACCAAAATATGTATTTAGTTGCTCAGCCATTTCTTTGTTCCCCATTATAAATTCCCCCGATTCTGACTGCAAGGGACCTATGCTTGACTTCACCAATCTTTTTCTCTTCACATATCTATAAAAGCTTTTACAGTCAGTTTTTATGTTCTCTGCAAGCTTACTCTCATATTCTATTTTCCCTTTCTTAATTAATCCCTTTGTCCTTCTTTGTTGAAACCTAAACTGCTCCCAATCCTCAGGATTATTGCTTTTTCTGGCCAATTTATATGCCCTCTCCTTGGACCTTATGCTATCCCTAATTTCCCTTGTTAGCCACGGTTGGGTCACCTTTTTTGTTTTATTTTTATGCCAAACTGGGATGAACAAATTCTGTAGTTCATCCATTCGGTCTTTGAATGTTTGCCATTGCCTATCCACCGTCAACCCTTTGAGTGCCATTCCCCAATCAATACTGCCCAACTCGCTTCTCAGACCATCATAGTTTCCTTTATTTAAATTGAGGACCCTAGTCTCTGAGTCAACTACTTCATTCTCCATCTGAATGAAGAATTCCATCATATTATGATCGCTCCGAACCAAGGGGCCTCTTACAACAAGATTGCTAATTAATCCTTTCTCGTTACATAATACCCAGTCTAAGATGGCCTGATCTCTGGTTGGTTCCTCGACATATTGGTCCAGGAAACCATCCTGTAAACACTCCAGGAATTCCTCCTCCACAGTATTGTTACTCATTTGGTTGGCCCAATCTACATGTAGATTAAAGTCACCCCTGATGACTGCTGTGCCCTTATTGCACGTTTCTTTAATTTCTCTTTTAATGCCATCCCCAACCTCCGCCTTACTGTTTGGAGGTCTATAAACCACGCCCACTAACGTTTATTTCCCCTTAGTATTTCTCAATTCTACCCATACAGATTCCACCTCATCAGAGCTAATATCCTTCATTACAATTGTGTTAATCCCTTTAACCAGTAATGCTACCCCACCTCCCTTTCCTTTTTGCCTATCTTTCCTGAATATCGAATACCCCTGGATGTTGAGTTCCCAGTCCTGGCCTTCCTTGAGCCACGTTTCCATAATCCCAACCAAATCGTATTTGTTTACTTCTATTTGCGCAGCCAATTCATCCACCTTATTACAAATGCTCCTCGCATTAAGACACAAAGCCTTCAGGCTTGTTTTTTTAACGCTCTTAGACCTATTAGAATTATTATTTACTGTGGCCATGTTTGATTTAAACCGTTGATTTCTCTGACTGCCACTTTTGTTTTTCTCCTTCCTATCTTTTGCTTTTATCCTTGTTTCCCTTTCCTCTGTCTCCCTGCTCAGGTTCCCAACCCCCTGCCATTTTAGTTTAAACCCTCCCCCACAGCACTAGCAAACACTCCCCCTAGGACATTGGTTCCAGCCCTGCCCAGGTGCAAACCGTCCGGTTTGAACTGGTCCCACCTCCCCCAGAACCGGTTCCAATGTCCCAGGAACTTGAATCCCTCTCCCTGGCACCATTCCTCTAGCCACATATTCATCTGAAGTATCCTTCTATTTCTACTCTGACTAGCACGTGGCACTGGTAGCAATCCTGAGATTACTACCTTTGAGGTCCTGTTTTTTAATTTATCTCCTAACTCCCTATACTCCGCTTTTAGGACCTCATCCCGCTTTTTACCTATATCGTTGGTGCCTATATGCACCACGACAACTGGCTGTTCACGCTCCCCTTCCAAGATGTTCTGGAGTCGCTCGGAGACATCCTTGACCCTTGCACCAGGGAGGCAACACACCATCCTGGAGTCTCGTTTGCGGCCGCAGAAATGCCTATCTATTCCCCTTACAATTGAATCCCCTATTACTGTAGCTCTACCCCTCTACCCCTCTTTTTCCTCCCATTCTGTGCAGCAGAGCCACCCCTGGTGCCAGGAAGTTGGCTGCTGCTGCCTTCCTCTGATAAGCCATCCCCCCCAACAGTACTCAAAGTGGTGTATCTGTTGGAGAGGGGGATGGCCACAGGGGACCCCTGCACTACCTGCCTGCGCCTAGTACTCTGCCTGTTGGTCACCCGTTCCCTTTCTTCCTGTCCAACTTCTACCTGTGGTGTGTCCAACTCCATAAATGTGCTATTCACGATGTCCTGAGCATCGTGAACGCTCCAGTATGTGTCCAATCACAGCTCCAGCGCCGCAATGCGGTCTGTCAGTAGCTGCAGCTGGATGCACTTCCTGCACATGTAGTTGTCAGGGACACAGGAAGTGTCCCTGAGTTCCCACATATCGCAGGAGGAGCAGATCACGGGGCCTGGCTGTCCTGCCATGACTTACCATTTAATTAATTGAATTTAAATTAAATCAATCAATCCCACTAATTACACTACAGTTAACTGGTTTACCAACAGTCCCTGCTACACCAGAGAGACCTTAGAAACTATAAACCAGAGTTAAAGTTTTAAAAAAAAGAGAAATACTCACCAACCAAATAGTCACCAACCAATCACTTACCTGCTTCCTGGTGACGTCACACTTTGATTACTTTTGACCTCTCTCCCCTGCTGTTGAACTGGTCGGGCTGCTCCTGACTCACTGCCTCCGGTGTAACTGCCGCTGATGCTGTGTTCCCACACAGGCCCGCTCTGGTCGGGCTGCTCCTGACTCACTGCCACCGGTGTAACTGCCGCCAGTGCTGTGTTCCCACACAGGCCCGCTCTGGTCAGGCTGCTCCTGACTCACTGCCGCCGGTGTAACTGCCGCCGGTGCTGTGTTCCCACACCGGCCCGCTCTGGTCGGGCTGCTCCTGACTCACTGCCGCCGGTGTAACTGCCGCCGGTGCTGTGTTCCCACACAGGCCCACTCTGGTCGGGCTGCTCCTGACTCACTGCCGCCGGTGTAACTGCCGCCGGTGCTGTGTTCCCACACAGGCCCGCTCTGGTCGGGCTGCTCCTGACTCACTGCCGCCGGTGTAACTGCCGCCGGTGCTGTGTTCCCACACCGGCCCGCTCTGGTCGGGCTGCTCCTGACTCACTGCTGCCGGTGTAACTGCCGCCAGTGCTGTGTTCCCACACAGGCCCGCTCTGGTCGGGCTGCTCCTGACTCACTGCCGCCGGTGTAACTGCCGCCGGTGCTGTGTTCCCACACAGGCCCGCTCTGGTCGGGCTGCTCCTGACTCACTGCCGCCGGTGTAACTGCCGCCGGTGCAGTGTTCCCACACCGGCCCGCTCTGGTCGGGCTGCTCCTGACTCACTGCCGCCGGTTTCAAACTGCCACCGGTGCTGTGTTCCCACACAGGCCCGCTCTGGTCGGGCTGCTCCTGACTCACTGCCGCCAGTGTAACTGCCGCCGATGCTGTGTTCCCACAAGGCCCGCTTTGTGTCAAATCACAAACGAGCGCTGGTTTTGCCGCCACTATTGGACTTGCAGTTGAACCTTTTGCAATCACCGTTAAATAACCGGTTACCTTGAATTACAGAATGAAAGAAAGGCGAAACACACTTCAATAATGTATTTTGCCCTTTGTAAGTAATGAACTGTTAACCATATTTCATTTTGTACGTTGTATTTTAGGAACCTCGTTTAAAATATTCATTGCTTATGAAAGCAGAAACCTGGAATAACTTTTTTTAAATTAACAGGATTGGTCACTGCACAGCATAAATTGCTGGCGAATGTAACTTTTCCGCTAGGGATCGAACCGAGTTCTTGCCGCGTCTGAGGCGAGTGTGACAACCGCTACACTACGAAAAACTCTGCGTCGCTGCTCGCACAGAATAGAATCAATAGTGAACAAAATATCACACGGTGCTTATTTTCAGAATCAATGCAGTCAACGTTTACATCAAGTGAAAGAATTTTTTAGTGAAATGATGTGGAAGTATGTGTTACTGGTATTTGTGCCTCTAATTAAATGTTGTGGCGTCTGACTCCCGTTCATGTCTGTTCTTCCTCTGTTGATAAAGAAAGGAGGGCTGTCGTTGACCAGACTGCACTGCGGCTGGTTTTGTGAGCTCATCCTTTATATTCAGTGATGCTGTTTAAGGTCAACCAATCAGCACAGAGGGAGTTCACTGGTCAGTTCCCCGGTGTTGAAGGCCGGCCTACAGCGGTTCCCGTAGTGTAGTGGTTATCACGTTCGCTTTACACGCGAAAAGTCCCCGGTTCGAGCCCGGGCGGGAACATTATGTTTAAACTTGCTGTGGATGAACAACCAGCGGGTTTATTCCAAATAACAAAAGAAAATTACTGCAAATGCTGTAAATCTGAAACAAAAAACGGAAAATGCTGGAAATTATCAAGAGGTCAGGCAGTATCTGTGGATAAAGATACAGAGTGAACCTTTCAGGTCAATTACCCATCGTTAAAACTGGGAAGCGGGAGAGATGTTTGGTGAGATTATTCTCTTGTCAATAGGGCTACAGCGGCTTCTCTCTTACTCTTTAATTGATCTTTATTTCACTTCACTATTCAGATACCTTTGAGTGAGAGAAAACTGACCCACAGTGAGGCCCATTTCATCTTGTGTTCCCTTTTAATCCCTGGAATCTCTGATGCCCTGACGTTCAGAAATGTAATCCATTAATCTTCAGGGTGGCCGTCAGTAAGAAGCCTTTTCTGTCTGGATCCGGGAGAGGAGCGCGTTTAGGCTCAAGACTGGAGCTACTGTCGATAGATTTTGTGGAAAAGGGTATTAAGGGTTACGGAAACAAAGCGGGTAAATGGAGTGAAGATACAGACCAGTCCTGATCTAATTGAATTGGCCAGAAAAAGTAGTAAACCTGAGGATTGGGAGCAGTTTAGGATTCAACAAAGGAGGACAAAGGGATTAATTAAGAAGGGGAAAATTGAATATGAGAGTAAGCTTGCAGGGAACATAAAAACTGACTGTAAAAACTTTTATAGATATGTGAAGAGAAAAAGATTGGTGAAGTCAAGCGTGGGTCCCTTGCAGTCAGAATCAGGGATACTTATAATGGGGAACAAAGAAATGGCAAACCAATTAAATACATATTTTGATTCTGTCTTCACAAAGGAGGACACAAGTAACCTCCCAGAGATGTCGGGGAACATAGGGTCTGATGAAAGGGAGGAACTGAAAGAAACCAGTATTTGTAGGGAAATGGTGTAAGGGAAATTGATGGGATTGAAGGCGGATAAATCCCCAGGGCCTGATAATCTACATCCTAGGGTACTTAAGGAAGTGGCCCGAGAAATAGTAGATGCATTGCTGGTCATCTTCCAACATTCGATGGAATCTGGAACAGTACCCATGGATTGGAGGGTAGCTAATGTTGCCCCACTATTCAAAAAAGGTGGTAGAGAGAAAATGTGGAATTACAGACTGGTAAGCCTGACATCGGTAGTGGGGAAAATGCTAGAGTCCATTATAAAAGATGTAATAGCAGAGCACTTGGAAAACAGTGACAGGATTGGACAAAGTCATCATGGATTTACAAAAGGTAAATCGTGCTTGACTAATCAGCTGGAATTTTTTGAGGATGTAACTGGTAAAATAGATAAGGGAGAACCAGTGGATGTGGTGTATTTGGACTTTCAGAAGGCTTTTGATAAGGTCCCGCATAAGAGATTAGCGTGTAAAGTTAAGGCACATGGGATTGGGGGTAAAGTATTGAATTGGATAGAGAACTGGTTGGCAGACAGAGAGCAAAGATTTGGAATAAACTGGTCTTTTTCTGAGTGGCAGGCAGTGACTAGTGGGGTAGCGCAGGGATCGGTCCTTGGACCCCAGCTATTCACAATATATATTAATGATCTAGAAAAGGGAAGTAGATGTAACATCTCCAAATTTGCAGATGACACAAAGCTGGGTGAGCGTGTATGCTGTGAGGAGGATGCCGAGAAACTCCAGTATGATTCGGACAGGATGGGCGATTGGGCAAAAGCATGGCAGATGCAATATAACGTGGATAAATGCGAGGTTATCCATTTTGGTGGCAAAAACAGGAAGGCAGATTATTATATGAATGGCAATAGATTGTGAGAAGGAGAAGTGTAACGAGACCTGGGTGTCCTTGTGCACCAGTCGCTGAAGGTAAGCATGCAGCTGCAGCAGGCGGTTAAGAAGGCAAATGGTATGTTGGCCTTCGTAGCGAGAGGGTTCGAGTACAGGAACAAGGATGTCTTGCTGCAGTTGTACAGGGCCTTGTTGAGACCACATCTTGAGTATTGTGTGCAGTTTTGGTCGCCTTATCTGAGGAAGGATGTTCTTGCCATGGAAGGAGTTCAGTGAACATTCACCAGGCTGATACCTGGGATGTCAGGAATGACGTATGAGGAAAGATTGGGTCGATTGGGCTTGTACTCGCTGGAGTTTAGAAGAATGAGAGGGGATCTCATTGAAACTTATAAAATTCTGACAGGACTGGACAGACTAGATGCAGGAAGGATGTTCCCGATGGTCGGGGAGTCCAGAACCAGGGGTCGCAGTTCAAGGATAAGTGGTAGGCCATTTCGGACTGAAATGAGGAGGAATTTCTTCTCCCAGAGAGTGGTGAACCTGTGGAATTCTCTACCACAGAAGGTAGTAGAAGCCAATTCAGTAAATATATTCAAGAAGGAGTTGGATATATTTCTAAAGGCTAAAGGGATCCAGGGGTATGGGGAGAAAGCAGGGACTGGGTACTGAAATTGGATGATCAGCCATGATCTCATTGAATGGCGGAGCAGGCTCGAAGGGCCGAATGGCCTACTCCTGCTCCTATCTTCTATGTTTCTATGAATGGTGCAACAGGCTCGAGGGGCTGAATGGCCTCCTCCTGTTCCTATGGAGTCGCTGCAATGCAATACACCGAGTGTGGAGAGTTTCCGGTGTGAGTGTTTATCGCATTCCGCCAAAAACACGGAAATTTAACGGTTCGAAAGTGGGTGCAGGCAATTTAATGCCTTTTCTCCATTCAAGCTTAGTAAATATGAAACTGGAATAATTTGCATGTTTGGTTCAGTATAAATAAAATACGCATTGGCCAGCGAATTAGACCATTCAAATGGCAGCGTTACAGTGAGTGAAGTAATTCTCAATGATATTTCCCATATAGGACACAGTTTTGGTTGCGGTCCTGTAAGGAGGATTTGGGGAATGTTGGCGCTGATTTAGGGAATCTCCGGCTCGCGTGTCGCTCCTTGAAGAGGTGGGACTTATTTTATTTAAAAATTGAGGCTCGGAACTTTCTCATTGAGAATGTGGAAGCAGAACAACACAGATTAATAGAAAAGCACAGGGTCAGTGACCGGATTAAAATTGCAGTTTCAATCGGTCCGTCTGCCTGTCCTTTCAATAAGTAACATAGAAATCACGTCTCTTAAAATGTCCCCACCTTGTTATATTTCAAGAAATTGAGACAGGGGGAATAAATAGGAAAATAAAAGCACAGGGATATAGACAAGAGGTAGAGAGGAGGGGAAAATACTGTCTCCACGGAGATCTAATGGCGAGACTCCTCTGCTGCGCCTGGGGTGGCCTCTTGCAGCCCGGATACATTAACGTCCTAACAGCTCATTAAGAATAGACACATACAGAAAATGGTTATACAATAGTTACCTCATCACTCGGCTAGGTTTGAACCGGCGTCCTCGGGGTCCGATTTTCGCTTCGGTGGTTGTTTAAATTTCCGAGAAGTCCGCGGGTCAAATCACAAACCACAAATCACAAACCAGCGCTGGTTTTGCCGCCACTATTGGACTTGTAGTTGAATCTTTTGTAATCACCATTAAATAACCGGTTACCTTAAATTACAGAATGAAAGAAAGGCGAAACACACTTCAATAATGCATGTTGCCCTTTGTAAGTAATGAACTGTTAACCACATTTCATTTTGCACATTGTATTTTAGGAACCTCGTTTAAAATATTCATTGCTTATGGAAGCAGAAATCTGGGGCAACTTTTGTTTTTAATTAACAGGATTGGTCACTGCACAGCATAAAATGCTGGCGAATGTAACTTTTCCACCAGGGATCGAACCGGGTACTTGTCGCGTCTGAGAGGAACGTGAGAACCGCTACACTACGAAAACCTCTCCATCACTGCTCGCAGAGAATAGAATCAATACTGAACAAAATATCACACGGTGCTCATTTTCAGATTCAATGCAGTCAACGTTTACATCAAGAGAAATAATTTTTTAGTGAAATGCTGTATGTGTTACTCGTATTTGTGCCTCTAATTAAATGTTGTGGCGTCTGACTCCCGTTCATGTCTGTTCTTCGTCTGGTGATAAAGAAAGGAGTGCTGTCGTTGACCAGACTGCACTGCGGCTGATTTTGTGAGCTCATCCTTTATATTGAGTGATGCTGTTTAAGGTCAACCAATCAGCACAGAGGGAGTTCACTGGTCAGTTCCCCTGTGTTGAAGGGGTGTACATAGCAGTTCCCATAGTGTAGTGGTTATCACATTCACTTTACACGCGAAAGATGCCCGGGCGGGAACATTACATTTAAACTTGCTAAACCAGCGGGTTTATTCCAAATGAGATGAGATGAGAAAAGTAAATTACTGTTGAGGCTGCCGCGGAACACGAAGGGAGGCCGAACCGATCTGAGGAACACATGGCTTTTTATTACATTGTTGAGGCTGCCGCGGAACACGAATGGAGGCCGAACAGATCTGAGGAACACATGGCTTTTTATTACATTCTCTTGAGAGATGGCTGCCCCAGCTCTTCTCTCTGCTAAACCCAAAGCCTGAATGGGGCGACGCCCTCGCTTTTGTGTACACACTGAGGGCGACGCCCGCTCCTTTGTCATGCCTTAAAGGCAGCATGCTTCTTAAAGGCAAGGTGCCCGATTTATTGTCCACGGACAGAAAAGTGGATTGCGCCCATTTAGGTGGCGATCCGCCACAACATTCTCTTGAGAGATGGCTGCCCCAGCTCTTCTCGCTGCTAAACCCGAAAACAGAATGAGGGCGACGCCCGCGCTTTTGTGTACACACTGAGGGTGACGCCCGCTCCTTTGTCATGCCTTAAAGGCAGCATGCTTCTTAAAGGCAAGGTGCCCGATTTATTGTCCACGGACGGAAAAGTGGATTGCGCCCATTTAGGTGGTGATCCGCCACACAGCTGCCCCCAGAATCCGCTTAGGAGGTGTGGACGAGACGGTGTGGCGGTCTGATGGGCCGGCCGGAGCGGCTCTTGTAGGACGCCGGTGGACGTGGAACGGCCGGGCTTGGAGCAGCCGGGTGTACTGGCTTGAGGGCAGGTCGGCCGCATGGCGGTGGACGAGCTACTGGGACCTGCTCACCGGGCTCCGAGTGTGCTGGTTTGAGTCAGTCAACCGACACTTTTTCAGTCCTGTCGCCCACTTGTAGGGCGAAAAATTTGTCCCCAGCCTGTAGCACTTTGTAGGGCCCGTCGTACGGGGGTTGAAGGGGTCCGCGGTGGGCATTGTGCCGGTCGAAAACGAACCGTGCCTGGTGCAGGCTTAGCGGGACGTGTGAGGTGGATTCGCCGTGCCGGGCAATGGGCACCGGGGTGACCTGTAGCGCCGGTGAGGCGAAGTCGTGGCGTTGCTGGTCGGCTGACCAAGGTGTCGTGGCGGTGGGCAGGAACTCGCCGGGTACGTGCAGCGGCTGGCCGTACACGAGCTCTGCTGCCGATGCGTGGAGGTCTTCTTTAACCGTGGAGCGCAGGCCGAGGAGGACCCACGGGAGTCGGTCGGTCCAGGTGCCGTCCTGGAGGCTGGCTCAAAGAGATGCCTTCAAGGATCTGTGGAACCGCTCACACAGTCCGTTGGCTTGGGGGTGGTACACTGTGGTGCAGTGAATGGTCACCCCGAGATTGCGTGCGATGGCGGTCCAGAGTTCAGTGGTAAATTGCGGACCTCTGTCCGACGCCATGTCGGAGGGGACGCCGAACCATGCGACCCAGGTGCTGACGAAGGCTCTGGCGATGTCGGCGGTGGTGGTAGAGGTCAGTGGAATTGCCTCGGGCCAGCACGTGGTGCGGTCGACGATCATCAGCAAGTGCGTGTGGCCTTGCGACGGTGGCAGGGGCCCGACGATGTCCACGTGGATGTGGTCGAATCTACGTGAAGGGATGGTGAACTCCTCGAGGGGTGCTTTCGTGTGTTGCTGCACCTTGGCCCGTTGGCAGGCTAGGCAGGAGTTGGCCCAAGTACGCACATCCTTGCAAAGGCCGCACCAGACAAAGCGGTTGGCTACCAATTTGATGGATGCGCGGGAGAGGTTGTGGTGAATCTCGAATACCCGGCGGCGCCAGGACGCTGGGACGACGGGCCGAGGTTGAGATAGGGATATGTCGCACTTGACCGTGACTGCGGTCGGGCCGCAGGCGACGTCGGCCAGGCACAGCCCTGGTCGGTTGGTAGGTTCGGAGAGCAGATCAGGGTCCATGAGCTGGTCTGCTGCGAGTTGAGCGTAGTCGACTGCCAGGTGTGCGGCATGGATGGCGGGGCAGGAGAGGCAGTCGGCTGCCACATTGTCTCGGCCGGAGACGTGTTGGATGTCCGTGGTGAACTCAGACACTGCCGCGAGCTGGCGCTGCTGCCTGGCGGACCAGGGGTCGGTTGTCTTTGCCATTGCGAATGTCAGGGGTTTGTGGTCGACAAACGCAGTGAAGGGGTGGCCCTCCAGCAAAAACCGAAAATGGCGGACCGCCAGGTACAGCGCGAGGAGCTCACGGTCGAAGGTGCTGTATTTGACCTCCGGGGGGCGTAGTTGGCGGCTGAAGAAGGCAAGTGGTTGCCAGGCGCCGTCAACCCACTGCTCGTACACGGCGCTGACCGCGTGGTCGGAGGCATCCGTGGTGAGCGCTACTCTGGCATTGGGCCGTGGGCGCGCGAGCAGGGTGGCGTTGGCGAGCGTGGTCTTGGTGGAGTTGAAGGTGGCTGATACGTCTGCCGTCCATTCGACCGCCATTTTGCCGCTCCTGCCCCAGAGGGCTTCATACAGGGGCCTCATGAGGGACGCCGCTTTGGGGATGAAGCAGTTGTAGAAATTTACCATCCCGAGGAACTCCTGGAGTCCTTTGATGGTGGTGGGGTGGGGAAATTGCTGGACGGCCTGCACCTTGGTGGGCAGGGGAATGGCCCCAGCATGGGTGATGTGGTGGCTGAGGAAGTCGATCTTGTCCAGGCCGAACTGGCACTTGGCTGGGCTGAGGATGAGCCCGTGGTCGCTGAGGCGCCCGAACAGGATGCGAAGGTGTTCGAGGTGTTCCTGCTTGGAGGAACTGGCTACCAGGATGTCGTCCAGGTAGACGAACAGGAACTTCAGGTCCCGAAGGACCGAGTCCATGAGCCGTTGGAATGCCTGGGCCGCATTTTTGAGGCCGAAGGGCATCCGCAGGAACTCAAAAAGCCCAAAGGGGGTGATTACGGCCGTCTTGGGGACGTCCGCGGGGTGGACGGGGACTTGGTGGTAGCCGCGCACCAGGTCGACTTTGGAAAAGACTGAGCGGCCGGCCAGTCTAGCCGAGAAGTCCTGAATGTGCGGCATGGGGTACCGATCAGGGGTGGTGGCGTCGTTGAGGCGGCGGTAATCCCCGCATTGGCGCCAACCCCCGCCTGGTTTGGGGGCTATGTGGAGTGGGGAGGCCCAGGGACTGTTGGAGCGGCGGATGATGCCGAGCTGTTCCATAGTGGCAAACTCGGTCCGCATGATCTCCAGTTTGGCTGGGTCCAGCCTGCGGGCGTGGGCGTACACTGGGGGGCCTGTGGTGGGGATGAAGTGTTCCACCCCGCGTTTGGTGACCTCCGTGGAGAAGGTCAGGTTGGTGAGGGCCGGGACTTCGGCCAGGAGTGCCGAGTAGTCATCCGTGGCCTGGGCGTGGCACTGTGACGCCATGTCGGCGGGTTGATGGGGGGCCATGGTGCCCAGGATAGGGGACATGGTGCTCATGTCCATGAGGCGGTGTCGAGGGATGTCTACCAGTAGGCCGTGGGCACACAGGAAATCTGCACCGATGAGAGGGGAGAGTACCTTGGCAGTGATGAACTCCCATCGGTAGCGGCGACCAGCGAGGTCGAGGGTGACTGTGCGGGTGCCGTACGTCCGGATGTCCGAGCCGTTAGCGGCAGCCAGCGCCTGTCCTCATTCGCACTTTTGGATGTCGAGGGTGGAGGCCGGGATGATGCTGTGCTGAGCTCTAGTGTCGCACAGGAACTGGCGGCCGGTTTTGTCATCCGTGATGTGCAGAAGGGAGCCCGCGTGGCCCACGGCCATTGCGGGGGCTGGCACGGGGGCGGACTTGAAGGAGCAGGGAGGTGTGCACCGTTGTGCCCTGGCGCCGAACCGTGCGTGGTAGTAACAGTAGCCCGGGTTTGTGGGGCACGAAGGCCCCGTGGGCCCCATGGCTGGGCCTTGTGGCTGCGTGGTGGCCGGTGGGGGGCGCGCCCAGGCTGTGGCTGCCAGGCCCAGAGCGACGTCGCGGCTGGAGTGAGTGGACAGCAGCTTGTCGGCCTCGTCGGCCAGGGCTTCTAGGTCCATGAGGCCGGACGCCACGATCGCTGGGCGGATGCTGGGAGGTAGCTGGCGGATGAACAGCGTGCGGAAGAGGGACCCGGGTGGGCTCTCGTCAGTGAGTGAGAGCATGTGGGAGAGGAGGTCTGACGGTGAGGCATCACTGAGGCCTGGAAGGTCGAGGAGGCGGCAGTTTCACTGGTATGTCGAGGTCGTAAATTTTTTAAGGAGCGCGGCCTTAAGATGTGCATACTTGCCCTCCTCTGGTGAGTTCTGCAGTGCTATCCAGACCTTCGTGACTGTGGAGCTACCGTCTGTGGTGATGTGTCGCAGCTGGAATCGGGACTCAGCTTGGAGGAACCAGGCTTCGGGCTGGTTTTCCCAAACTCCGGCAGTTTCACGGAAACTGCGTTCGTGTCTGCCATTGCAGTGCTCGGAATACGTTCTGTGCGTCGGGGTCACCAATGTTGAGGCTGCCGCGGAACACGAATGGAGGCCGAGCCGATCTGAGGAACACATGGCTTTTTATTACATTCTCTTGAGAGATGGCTGCCCCAGCTCTTCTCTCTGCTAAACCCGAAACCCGAATGGGGCGACGCCCGCGCTTTTGTGTACACACTGAGGGTGACGCCCGCTCCTTTGTCACGCCTTAAAGGCAGCATGCTTCTTAAAGTCAAGGTGCCCGATTTATTGTCCACGGATGGAAAAGTGGATTGCGCCCGTTTAGGTGGCGATCCGCCACATTACTGTGAATGTGAAATAAACAACTGGAAATTATCAAGAGGTCAGGCAGTATCTGTGAATAAAGATACAGAGTGAACCTTTCAGGTCAATTACCCATCGTTAGCACTGGGAAGCGAGAGAGATGTATGGTGAGATTATTCTCTTGTCAATAGGGCTACAGCGGCTTCTCTCTTACTCTTTAATTGTTCTTTATTTCACTTCACTAATCAGATACCTTTGAGTGAGAGAAAACTGACCCAGAGTGAGGCCCATTTCATCTTGTGTTCCCTTTTATTCCCTGGAATCTCTGATGCCCTGAAGTTCAGAAATGTAATCCATTAATCTGCAGGGTGGCTGTCAGTAAGAAGCCTTTTTTTCTGGATCCGGGAGAGGAGCGTGTTTAGGCTCAAGATTGCTGCTGCTGTCGATAGATTTTGTGGATAAGGGTATTAAGGTTTACGGAAACAAAGCGGGTAAATGGAGTGAAGATACAGACCAGTCCTGATCTAATTGAATGGTGCAACAGGCTGGAGGGGCTGAATGGCCTCCTCCTGTTCCTATCGAGTCGCTGCAATGCAATACACCGAGTGCTGGAGATTTTCCTGTGTGTAGTGTTTATCGCATTCCGCCAACACACGAAAACTCAACGGTTCGAAAGTGGGTGGAGGCAATTTAATGCCTTTTCTCCATTCAAGTTTAGTAAATATGAAAACTGGAATAATTTGCATGTTTGGTTCAGTATAAATAAAAGACGCATTGACAGGCGACTTAGACCTTTCAAATGGCAGCGTTACAGTGAGTGAAGTAATTCTCAATGATATTTCCCATATCGGACACAGATAGCGGTACTGTAAGGAGGATTTGGGGAAAGTTATCGCTGATTTAGGGACTCTCCCCCCGCGTGTCGCTTACTAAAGAGGTCGGTCATATTTTATTTAAAAATTGAGGCTGGGAACTTTCTCATTGAGAATGTGGAAGCAGAACAATAAAGATTAACAGGAAAACACAGGGTCAGCGACAGGATTCAAACTGCAGTTTCAATCGGTCCAAAAGTGTGTGTCCTTTCAATAAGTTATATAAAAGCGCGTCTGTAAAAATATCCCCGCCAAGTTATGATTCGGGAAACTGAGACGGGGGTAGAAATAGAGAAACAAAAGCACAGGGATATAGAGAAGAGGAAGAGAGAAGGGAAAATACTGTTTCCTCGCAGAACTAATGGCGAGACTCCTCTGCTGCGCCTGGGGCGGCCTCCTGCAGCCCGGATACATTAACGTCCTAACAGCTCATTAACTGTAGGACTGGGACCGGGCGGCGCTTCAGAAGACAGGTCGAAAAGGCAAAGGCACTGTCTTGTCTCAGGTGCTCTGATCATGAAGAATAGCCAGACACACAAACTGGTTTTATCAGTGGTTAGATCCTCACTCGGCTAGGTTTGAACCAGCGTCCTCGGGGTCTGATTTTCGCTTCGGTGGTTGTTTAAATTTCCGAGAAGTCCGCGGTTCAAATCACAAACCAGCGCTGGTTTTGCCGCCACTATTGGACTTGCAGTTGAATCTTTTGTAATCACCATTAAATAACCGTTTACCATAAATTACAGAATGAAAGAAAGGCGAAACACACTTCAATAACGCATTTTGCCCTTTGTAAGTAATGAACTGTTAACCATATTTCATTTTACACATTGTATTTTAGGAACCTCGTTTAAAATATTCATTGCTTATGGAAGCAGAAATCTGGGGCAACATTTGTTTTTAATTAACAGGATTGGTCACTACACAGCATAAATTGCTGGCGAATATAACTTTTACCGCCAGGGATCGAACCGGGTACGATGTCGCGTCTAGAGGCGAAAGTGACAACCGCTACACTACGAAAACCTCGGCGTCACTGCTCGCAGAGAATAGAATCAATAGTGAACAAAATATCACACGGTGCTTATTTTTAGATTCAATGCAGTCAACGTTTACATCAAATGAAAGAATGTTTTAGTGAAATGATGTGGAAGTATGTGTTACTCGTATTTGTGCCTCTAATTAAATGTTGCGGCGTCTGACTCCCGTTCATGTCTGTTCTTCCTCTGGTGATAAAGAAAGGAGGGCTGTCGTTGACCAGACTGCACTGCGGCTGGTTTTGTGAGCTCATCCTTTATATTGAGTGATGCTGTTTAAGGTGAACCAATCAGCACAGAGGGAGTTCACGGGTCAGTTCCCCGGTGTTGAAGGTCTGCCTACAGCGGTTCCCGTAGTGTAGTGGTTATCATGTTCGCTTTACACGCGAAAAGTCCCCGGTTCGAGCCCGGGCAGGAACATTATGTTTAAACTTGCTGTGGATGAACAACCAGCGGGTTTATTCCAACTGACAAAAGAAAATTACTGCAAATGCTGTAAATCTGAAATAATAAACGGAAAATGCTGGAAATTATCAAGAGGTCAGGCAGTATCTGTGGATAAAGATACAGAGTGAACCTTTCAGGTCAATTACCCATCGTTAGAACTGGGAAGCGGGAGAGATGTATGGTGAGATTATTCTCTTGTCAATAGGGCTACAGCGGCTTCTCTCTTACTCTTTAATTGTTCTTTATTTCACTTCACTAATCAGATACCTTTCAGTGAGCGAAAACTGACCCACAGTGAGGCCCATTTCATCTTGTGTTCCCTTTTAATCCCTGGAATCTCTGATGCCCTGAAGTTCAGAAATGTAATCCATTAATCTGCAGGGTGGCCGTCAGTAAGGAGCCTTTTCTGTCTGGATCCGGGAGAGGAGCGCGTTTAGGCTCAAGACTGGAGCTACTGTCGATAGAATTTTGTTGACTAAGGGTATTAAGGGTTACGAGAAACAAAGCGGGTAAATGGAGTGAAGATACAGCCCAGTCCTGATCTAATTGAATGACGGAGCAGGCTCGAGGGGCTGAATGGCCTCCTCCTGTTCCTATGGAGTCGCTGCAATGCAATACACCGAGTGCTGGAGAGTTTCCGGTGGGTAGTGTTTATCGCATTCCGCTAACACACGGAAATTTAACGGTTCGAAAGTGGGTGGAGGCAATTTAATGCCTTTTCTCCATTCAAGTTTAGTAAATATGAAACTGGAATAATTTACATGTTTGGTTCAGTATAAATAAAATACGCATTGACAGGCGAATTATGCCATTCAAATGGCAGCGTTACAGTGAGTGAAGTAATTCTCAATGATATTTCCCATATAGGACACAGTTTTGGTTGCGGTCCTGTAAGGAGGATTTGGGGAATGTTGGCGCTGATTTAGGGAATCTCCGGCTCGCGTGTCGCTCCTTGAAGAGGTGGGACTTATTTTATTTAAAAATTGAGGCTCGGAACTTTCTCATTGAGAATGTGGAAGCAGAACAACACAGATTAATAGAAAAGCACAGGGATATAGACAAGAGGAAGAGAGGAGGGGAAAATACTGTCTCCACGGAGATCTAATGGCGAGACTCCTCCTGCAGCCCGGATACATTAACGTCCTAACAGCTCATTAAGAATAGCCACATACAGAAAATGGTTATACAATAGTTACCTCATCACTCGGCTAGGTTTGAACCAGCGTCCTCGGGGTCCGATTTTCGCTTCGGTGGTTGTTTAAATTTCCGTGACGTCCGCAGTTCAAATCAGAAACGGTCCCTCATGTTGCGGCCACAATTGGAACTGCAGTTGAATCTTTTACAATCACCATTAAATAACCGGTTACCATAAGTTACAGAATGACAGAAAGGCGAAACACACTTCAATAACGCATTTTGTGCTTTGTATGTAATGAACTGTTACCCATATCTCATTTTACACATTGTATTTTAGGAGTCCGATTTAAAATGTTCGTTGCTTATGACACCAGAAATCTGGGGTAACTTTTGTTAAAATTAACAGGACTGGTCACTGCACAGAATAAAATCTGGCAAATGGAATTTTTCCACCCGGGTTCGAACCTGAGACTTTTCGCGTGGAAAGCAACCGTGATAACCGTTAGACTACAGAAAACTGCGCTTCACTGCTCACAGAGTATGGAATCAATAGTGAAAAAATCCCATGGTGCTCATTGTCAGATTCAACGCGGTCAGCTTTTACCTCAAGTGAAAAATGTTTCAGTGAAATGATTTGGAAGTATGTGTTACTCGTATTTGTGCCTTTAATTAAAGTTTGTGGCGTCTGACTCCCGTTCATGTCTCTGATTCCTCTGTAGAATAAGAAAGGAGGGCTGTCGTTGACCAGACTGCACTGCGGCTGATTTTGTGAGCACATCCTTTATATTGAGTGATGCTGTTTAAGGTGAACCAATCAGCACAGAGGGAGTTCACAGGTCAGTTCCCCGGTGTTGACGCGGTGCACCAAGTGGTTCCCGTAGTGTAGTGGATATCGCGTTCGCTTTACTCGCGTAAAAGTTCCCGGTTCGATCCTGGGCATGGAACATTATTGATTAAACATGCTGTGGGTGAACAACCAGCAGGTTCACTCCAAATACGAGAAGAAAGTTACTGCAAATTCTATAAATGTGAAATAGAAACATAAAATGTTGGAAATTCTCAAGAGTTCAGGCAGTATCTGTGGATAAAAAAAGAGTGAATGTCTCAATTCGATTACCCTTCGTTAGAACTGGGAAATGAGAGAGATGTGTGTGTAGTTTATTCTCCTGGTAATAGGGCTACAGCGGCTTCTTAATTGTTCTTTATTTCACTTCACTAATCAGATACCTTTCAGTGAGAGTAAAGTGATCCACAGTGAGGCCCATTTCATCTTTTAAACCCTGGAATCTCTGAAGCCCTGAAGTTCAGAAATGTAATTAATTGATCTGCAGGGTGGCCGTCAGTAACAAGCCTTTTCTCTCTGGGTCCAGGAGTGCAGCTGGTTTCAGGCTGAAGATTGTCGATAGACTTTTGTTGGGTAAGGTGATTACGGGTTACGGAAACAAAGCGCGTAGATGGAGTGAAGAAACAGACCAGACCTGATCTAATTGAATGCCGGTGCAGGCTCGAGGGGCTGAATGGCCTCCTCCTGATCCTATGGAGTCGCTGCAGTGCATCCGAGTGCTGAAGGGTTTCCGGTGTGTAGTGGTTATCGCATTCCGCTAACACACGAAAACTCAACGGTTCGAAAGTGGGTGGAGGCAATTTAATACCTTTTACCCATTCAAGGTTAGTAAATATGAAAACTGGAATAATTTACATGTTTGTTTAAGTATAAATAAAATGGTAATTGTCAGGCGAATTATGCCATTCAAATGGCAGCATTACAGTGAGTGAAGTAATTCTCAATGATATTTCCCATATAGGACACAGTTTGGCTTGTGGTACTGTAAGGAGGTTTTGGGGAAATGTGTCGCTGATTTAGGGAATCTCCCGCTCGCGTCTCACTATTTGAAGAGGTGGGCCTTACTTTATTTAAAAATTGAGGCTGGGAACTTTCTCATTGAGAATGTGGAAGCAGAACAACACAGATTAATCGGAAAACACAGGGTCAGCGGCAGGATTCAAATTGCAGTTTCAATCGGTCCGTCTGGGTGTCCTTTCAATAAGTAACAAAGAAAGTGCGTCTCCAAAAATGACAGCACCGTGTTATGATTCAGGAAACTGAGACAGTGGGAATAACTATAGAAATCAAAACACAGGGATATAGAGAAGAGGAAGAGAGAAGGGAAAAATACTGTTTCCTCGCAGAACTAATGCAGAGACTCCTCTGCTCTCCTGCAGCCCGGATACATTGACCTCCTAACAGCTCATCTAGAATAGCCACATACTAAATGGTTTTACAATGGTTACCTCCTCACTCGGCTAGGTTTGAACTGGCGTTTTCGGCGTCCGATTTTCGCTTCGGTGGTTGTTTAAATTTCCGAGAAATCCGCGGTTCAAATCACAAACGAGTCCTCATTTTGCCGCCACTATTGGACTTGCAGTTGAATTTTTTACAATCAACATTAAATAAACGATTACCATAATTTACAGAATGAAAGAAAGGCAAAACACACTTCAATAATGCATTTTGCCCTTTGTATGTGATGATCTGTTACCCATATCTCATTTTACACAACTTATTTTAGGAGTCATGTTTAAAATGTTCATTGCTTGTGAAAGCAGAAATCTGGGGCAACTTTTGTTAAAATTAACAGGACTGGTCACTGCACAGAATAAAATCCTGAGAAATGGAATGTTTCCCAGGGCTCAAACCGGGGACCTTTCTTGTGTAAGGGAAACGTGATAACCGCTACACTACGGAAACCTCTCCTTCGGTGCTCACAGAGCATAGAATCAATAGTGAACAAAATATCCCACGGTGCTCATAATCAGATTCAACGCAGTCAGCTTTTACACCAAGTGAAAGAATTTTTCAGTGAAACGATTTGGAAGTATGTGTTACTCGTATTTGTGCCTTTATTAACGTTTGTGACGTCTGATTCCCGTTCATGTCTCTTCTTCCTCTGTTAAATAAGAAAGGAGTGTTTGACGTTGACCAGACTGCACTGCGCCTGTTATTTGGGAGCTCACCCTTACCCTTGAGGTTCTGCTTTTTAATTTAGCCCCTAGCTGCTCATAATCTCTCAGCAGAACCTCGTTCCTAGTTCTACCAATGTCGTAGGTGCCTACATGGACCACGACAACTGGCACCTCCCCCTCCCACTGCAAGTTCCTCTCCAGCCCAGAGCAGATGTCCCGAACCCTGGCACCGGGCAGGCAACACAACCGTCTGCACTCTCGCTCTTGGCCGCAGAGAACTGATTGAGATTGTGTCGCTTCTCAGTCAAACAACATCACTTCTGTCCCACACTAAAAGCTCTCAGTCCTTCTCCTCCGCTCGCTTTCTATTCAAGTAATTGGCAAACGAATCAGTAATAAGGATCCCTCGGGCTTTTGCTGGTGGATTTACTGATAAACCGGGGAATTGAGCGGAATCTGGAGCACAGGCAGGGTCCTTGCGACAGACCAGTCCGGCTAGCCCAGTCGGTGGAGGGTCGGATACTTCATCCCCACCTTGGGGAGTTGGCGTTTTAAATTTTTGGTCTGATTTTAAAGGTGATTCCCAGCTCGGTCAATGAGTGTTTCATGTAAATGCGGTCCAACAAAATAAGAAAATCTCTCCTTGATTCCGGAATCTTATCTCTCTCCAGCCGCTCGCTGCTAAAGATTGAACAGACTTTAATTTCACCTTGGCTCGGGGTCAGTGCGGCTCAGTGGGACTTCGGCCCGTCTCTCCCTTCACAACCCATCAGGGCTGAGAAAACAACGGGGAATTTTACACACGTGTTGTACTCTGTAACTTTTTATAAACACTTCAGTGTATTTCACTCTGTGACGTCTTCCCTGGTGTGTCCGCTTCCGGTGTTTATAAACACTTCAGATTTCCTGATAATGTTGTTGAATCGCATTTTTTGAAAGAGTCATTGCCGGAGAGGTGCCGGGGGATTTAGAGCTGGGGATCGCCTGTGAAACCAGCCCAATAATTTGAAACACAAACCACCCCTGAGATGAAGAGTCTCAGGCTCTACCGACTGAGCTAGCCGGGCCGCTCTGACCCCGCGCACTGCTTGTGTTACAGACCATGAACCAGTTTCCCCTCAATTCCCAGGTTTACCAGTAAATCGGCCAACAAAAGCCCGAGAGAACCTCATTACTGACACTTTATCCAATCACTTTAATATGTGTTTTCTGGTGAGCAACACTTCTGCCGCTGGAAAATGTTCTCCTTATTTACTTTCTTAAAACTCTTCATGATATTGAACAGGTCTACAAAATCTCCCCTTATCTTCTCTGCTCTGAGGAGAACAACCTCTTCTTCTCTACTACTCCACGGAACTGAAGCCCCGCATCCGTCCTAAAGCGGAGTGCCCGAATTACACACAATACTCCAAAGGTTTGGTATAACTTCCTTCCTTTTACCCTCTATGTCTCTGTTTATAAAGCCCGGGATCCCGTTTGCTTTTCTAACACAAGACAAAATGCTGCGGATGTTGGAAGTTTGAAATAGAAACAGAATTTGCTGGAAATACTCAGCAGCTGTGAATGGTAGGTGAGTTTGAGAAAAGCGAATTGGCTTCCAAACTGTGTTGAATGTTTCCATGGTGCAATGGTGAGCACTCTGGAATTTGAATCCAGTGATCTGAGGTCAAATCTCGATGAAGCCTGGTTCCCTCTTGTCCCAGCTGTTGTAAAATTTGGCAAAAGTAATGTTGTTGGCAGCTGTGTGATTGGCTGATCAGCAGCTGGGATGTGTGGACGCTGAAGGTGTGGATGAGAAAAGGCCGGGCCAAAATGGAATGGTGGAGTTAAAATTGTCCAGTTCTTCCAATGTTGCTGCTGGGCGAGGTTTACAAGTAGCCTTGAGGGGGCAGCGATGTATCGCCATTGCAGTGCTGGTCCCCACCACAACCTCCGTTCCCGAGTCACCGACTTCATCCCAATCCCTGGCCACTGAGGCTGAACCAGACAGCTTGCAACCTTGATTCCCTGTTTGAGCCCGAGATAAGCTTCCGACCAAGATGGTCTACTTCCACCTCCGTAACATCGCCCGACTCGCTGATCTGCTGCTGAAACCCTCATCCTTGCCTTTGTCACCTCCAGACTTGACGATTCTAATGTGCTCCTGGAAGGCCCCCCATCTTCCTCCCTCTGTAAACTTCAGCTCATCCAATCCTCTGCTGCCCGTATCCTAACTCGCACCATGTCCCCTTCACCCATCACCCCGGTTCTCACTCACCTACATTGGCTCCCAATCAGGCGACAACTCAATTTTCAAATTCTCTTCCGTGTTTTCAAATCCCTCCATGGACTCGCCCCTCCCGATCTCTGTAACATTCTCCAGCCCAACACCCTCTGAGATCTCTGTGCTCCTCCGATTCTGGGCTCTTATACATCCCCGATTTTAAACCTTGCACCGTCTGCCGTGGTGGGATTGTGAACTCAGGTCTCCAGATCATCATGAAGTCGGTGGTTGAGGAACAGAGTTTGTGACGGGGACCAGCACTGCAATGGCGATTCATCGCTGCCCCCTCAAGGCAGACCTCTCCCACCAGCGAGCACTGGACAATTTTCTCCGCACCATTCCACTTTTCCTCTGGATTACTGGTCGAGTAACAGAATCACTGTGCCGCCATGCCCCATAATTAATTGATAGAAGAATCGTTCATGAGCAGCGCAGAGTCTGAACCAGGAAGAGTCAGTTAGAACAGTGAATTCAATGTCCAATCAGGCAGAAAGAGAAATAAAAAGAGGAAAAGAAAGGTTGGTTCAAGAGAGAGAAAAAATAAAGAGAAAAATGTAAAAACATTTTTATTATATAAAAAATCTTCAAAAATGTATATCTGAAGGAATGAGATTACACTCTTATAAAAGTTAATTTTCAGTGCCAGAGAGGGTATTTGGCGGTAATTAAGACTTATTAAGACAGTTAAAAAGGGGACTTCGACTGAAATGGACGGGTTTGCTGCGGTGTGTGAAATATGGTGACGATCTATGGTTATTATCCGAGGCGACGCTGCAGGATCCTTTAAAGATCTCCCGCGGATCCACGGAAACCAGTCGAATGTGCAGCTTTGAGAGAGGCTTTCTGCACCGTCAGGGCAGGATACGGGAGTGAGGAAGGGACACTGTCGATATCTGAGCTGAGTTTGAGTCTGTGCAGACTGGTACAGGCTCAGATAATATGAGGCATTTTATTTTATTCACATTTAATTGCAAGATGAATTCTTCCATTATTCGTATTGATTCAATTTTAATGGGAAGGTTTCTTTCCAGTTTCGAACCGGGGACCATTTCTCCAACATAATATTTCTGCCCGGGAGCGAACCGGGGCCTTTTCACCTATGAGGCGAACATGATAAACCGCTACACTACGGAAACCTCTGCTTAGCTACACATCCAGAAAGAACTGTTCAGCGAGAAGGTGAAATGCTGAATCCCAGATTCTGGATTAATTTCCTTTCACTAACATTTCTCTGACCTAAACTGCACAAGTCAAAAATGTTCCTTTCAAAGTCTTTAAACTCTCGAATTTCCACGTCGCCCCCGAATCTCCTGAATCAGATGCCTCCAGTTTTGCCACTCAATCAATGTCCCTTTGCAAACTTCTGCTCCCATCCCCACTAATTACTGTGACACCGTCAAACTTGGTTTACAGTTATCGATCGTAGGATCTGCAATGCACTGCCTGAAAGGGTGCTGGAGGCAGATTCAATCGTGGTTTTCAAAAGGCAGTTGCATAAGTAGCTGTATGATTGGATGATTCAATGTGGTCACCTCTCATTCTTCTAAACTCCAGAGACTATAGGCCCAATCTACTCAATCGCTCCTCATAGGACAGCCCTCTCATTGCAGGAATCAGTCTAGTGAACCTTCGTCACACCCCATCTAAGGCAAGTATATCCTTCAACAGGTAAGGTGACCACAACTCAAATACGGTTTGATCTGCTGGTAGTAAGCGAGCAAGAAACTGCCAGATATTGCAGTTTGTACAAGTGTTCCCTGGTGGTCTAGTGGTTAGGATTCGGCGCTCTCAGCACCGCGGCCCGTGGTTCTTACAACACTGTTTAATAAAATAATTCAAGTCTGTGAGACACTTAATAATTCTCTTAATCAACCCACTGCTTTTTGTTGCCCACTGAAGGAAATGCTAACATGTTTGCCAGGTGACAGTCAAAATGTAATAACTATTTTGTAGAATCAGACAGCACAGAATGAGCCCATTAAGCCCCATCCTGCCTGTGCCGGCTGGTTGAAAGAACGATTCAATTAGTCCCACTGCCCTGCTCTTTCCCCAGAGCCCTGCGGATCCAGCAGCTACATTTCCCTTTTGAAAGTTAATATTGAATCTATGATTTTATGACATATTTTATATTTTTACACGGCCTTGTTTGCAGTTCTGAATATTGTCCACCCGCCGGAAGTTGAATTGTTTTTCAGAAGCTGCTCGACCTGTTGTGTATTTGGAGCAGTTTCCCAGTTGATTTCCCTGTGATTGTGGGGGCTCGGCGTGTGTCATTGGATTGGCTGCAGCCCGCCGGCAGCAGGCGGTGAAAGCGGGCGTGAGACGGTGAGTGACAGGTGAGCGCTGCTTCTGATGCTGTCTGACACCCGGTGGACTCGAGTGGGCCGGGATTTTAAAGACCTTTTATTGCTGCAAGGCAGGAGAAATAGAACAGTGTTTGTGCAACGTGCATATATACAAACATAATGTACGGCCGGTGTGGACTTTGTGGCACAACGATAGCGCGCCTGACTCCAAATCAAAAGGCTGCGTGTTTAAATCACGTGTGGGTCACTGTCCTTCTGAATAATTTCGGAAATAGTATTTTCTTAGCTGTTTCTCAATTACCAGCCCCTTGCTCCAAAGACTGTGTCTGGGAGAGAAGCGCCACAATTCCTCATTTATTTAATGTCACAAGACACAAACACAGGTGTTGCTTCAAAATCAACCTGTAGGTGGCCACACACAGATTAAACAGAGACAAAGAACCAGACAGAACCGGGAAACACCGGGAAATAGACCAGCGATATTGACAAGGGCTAAAACCGCTTTGCGATCAGAAAATTGCCTGAAGTCCTGTGGTTAATGAAAGGACGTTTGATGCTTGATTTCCTTACACACCTTGGAATTCAGGAGAACCTGGTTCGTGGTTTGCAGAACAAGTTAAACCCCTGGAGCGGAGCCACCAGGCGCCTGGCTGCAATCAGCGACAAAGACACTGAAAGTTATTGGACCCGGCGAGCTCAGTCGATGGAGCAGTGGTTCTCAACCTGTGGTCCACAGGCCACCAGTGGGCCGCGAGGGTACTGCAGGTGGTCCGTGAAAAAATGGTCCAAACCCCTAAAATAATCGTGTCTGTTGTCTCCACAGATGTTGAATGACCCGCCGTGTGGTTCCAGTGTTTTTATTGCTGTTTAAAGCTGGGTTTTGGGGATGAGCTGATGGAAGTGAAAACCTGCCGGGGATGGAGGGCGGGTGGTTTTCTGGAAGGATCAAATCAACTGGGCCGAAAAATCAGCTCCAGATAAATTCACCAAATATTTCCCACCTCACTACCGCACAACGGCAAGTACTGCTCCACTCTACCATATAAACCCAACTAGTGCCCCCTCAATTCAACAACCTTCACCAGTGTCCCCACTATTGTACAACCTCGGGTGTGCCTGTACAGAGTGTGGGTCTTTGACACTAGGTTTTATACAACAATCTTCACCAGTGTCCCCACTATTGTACAACCTCAGGTGTGCCTGTACAGAGTGCGGGTCTCTGACAGTGGGTTTTATACAACAACCTTCACCAGTGTCCCCACTATTGTACAACCTCGGGTGTGCCTGTACAGAGTGCGGGTCTTTGACACTAGGTTTTATACAACAATCTTCACCAGTGTCCCCACTATTGTACAACCTCAGGTGTGCCTGTACAGAGTGCGGGTCTCTGACAGTGGGTTTTATACAACAACCTTCACCAGTGTCCCCACTATTGTACAACCTCAGGTGTGCCTGTACAGAGTGCGGGTCTTTGACAGTAGGTTTTATACAACAACCTTCACCAGTGTCCCCACTATTGTACAACCCCAGGTGTGCCTGTATAGAGTGCGGGTCTTTGACAGTAGGTTTTATACAACAATCTTCACCAGTGTCCCCACTATTGTACAACCTCAGGTGTGCCTGTACAGAGTGCGGGTCTTTGACAGTAGGTTTTATACAACAATCTTCACCAGTGTCCCCACTATTGTACAACCTCAGGTGTGCCTGTACAGAGTGCGGGTCTTTGACAGTAGGTTTTATACAACAACCTTCACCAGTGTCCCCACTATTGTACAACCTCAGGTGTGCCTGTACAGAGTGCGGGTCTTTGACAGGAGGTTTTACACAACAACCTTCACCAGTGTCCCCACTATTGTACAACCCCAGGTGTGCCTGTATAGAGTGCGGGTCTTTGACAGTAGGTTTTACACAACAACCTTCACCAGTGTCCCCACTATTGTACAACCTCAGGTGTGCCTGTACAGAGTGCGGGTCTTTGACAGTAGGTTTTATACAACAACCTTCACCAGTGTCCCCACTATTGTACAACCTCAGGTGTGCCTGTATAGAGTGCGGGTCTTTGACAGTAGGTTTTACACAACAACCTTCACCAGTGTCCCCACTGTTGTACAACCCCAGGTGTGCCTGTATAGAGTGCGGATCTTTGACAGTAGGTTTTACACAACAACCTTCACCAGTGTCCCCACTATTGTACAACCTCAGGTGTGCCTGTACAGAGTGCGGGTCTTTGACAGTAGGTTTTATACAACAACCTTCACCAGTGTCCCCACTATTGTACAACCTCAGGTGTGCCTGTACAGAGTGTGGATCTTTGACAGTAGGTTTTATACAACAACCTTCACCAGTGTCCCCACTATTGTACAGCCTCAGGTGTGCCTGTACAGAGTGCGGGTCTTTGACACTAGGTTTTATACAACAATCTTCACCAGTGCCCCACTATTGTACAACCTCAGGTGTGCCTGTACAGAGTGCGGGTCTTTGACAGTAGGTTTTATACAACAATCTTCACCAGTGTCCCCACTATTGTACAACCTCAGGTGTGCCTGTACAGAGTGCGGGTCTTTGACAGTAGGTTTTATACAACAACCTTCACCAGTGTCCCCACTATTGCACAACCTCAGGTGTGCCTGTACAGAGTGCGGGTCTTTGACAGTAGGTTTTATACAACAATCTTCACCAGTGTCCCCACTATTGTACAACCTCGGGTGTGCCTGTACAGAGTGTGGGTCTTTGACAGTAGGTTTTATACAACAACCTTCACCAGTGTCCCCACTATTGTACAACCTCAGGTGTGCCTGTACAGAGTGCAGGTCTTTGACACTAGGTTTTATACAACAATCTTCACCAGTGTCCCCACTATTGTACAACCTCGGGTGTGCCTGTACAGAGTGTGGGTCTTTGACAGTAGGTTTTATACAACAACCTTCACCAGTGTCCCCACTATTGTACAACCTCAGGTGTGCCTGTACAGAGTGTGGGTCTTTGACAGTAGGTTTTATACAACAACCTTCACCAGTGTCCCCACTATTGTACAGCCTCAGGTGTGCCTGTACAGAGTGCGGGTCTTTGACACTAGGTTTTATACAACAATCTTCACCAGTGTCCCCACTATTGTACAACCTCAGGTGTGCCTGTACAGAGTGCGGGTCTTTGACAGTAGGTTTTATACAACAATCTTCACCAGTGTCCCCACTATTGTACAACCTCAGGTGTGCCTGTACAGAGTGCGGGTCTTTGACAGTAGGTTTTATACAACAACCTTCACCAGTGTCCCCACTATTGTACAACCTCGGGTGTGCCTGTACAGAGTGTGGGTCTTTGACAGTAGGTTTTATACAACAACCTTCACCAGTGTCCCCACTATTGTACAACCTCAGGTGTGCCTGTACAGAGTGCAGGTCTTTGACACTAGGTTTTATACAACAGCCTTCACCAGTGTCCCCACTATTGTACAACCTCAGGTGTGCCTGTACAGAGTGCGGGTCTTTGACAGTAGGTTTTATACAACAGCAGCCGCCAGTGTCCCCACTATTGTACAACCTCAGGTGTGCCTGTACAGAGTGCGGGTCTTTGACAGTAGGTTTTATACAACAACCTTCACCAGTGTCCCCACTATTGTACAACCTCAGGTGTGCCTGTACGGAGTGCGGGTCTTTGACAGTAGGTTTTATACAACAACCTTCACCAGTGTCCCCACTATTGTACAACCTCAGGTGTGCCTGTACAGAGTGCGGGTCTTTGACAGTAGGTTTTATACAACAGCAGCCGCCAGTCCTCTTGTGTCACACTAAGTAAAACTAGATGTCATAAATATAAGATCCTCAATATTAAATCCAGTCGGGAATTCAGGAAAAACTTGTTTATGCAAAGAGTGGTTGGAATGTGGAAGGCGATACCACAGGTCCCAGATATCAGTGAGGGGGGAGAAACATTCCAGCCGTGAGTTGGCTCCGTAACTTAGCTAGTTTATGTAAACAGGAGAGCCTTGGGTTCGAATCCCAGCGGGATTTTTTTTTAAGAACAAAATATTCTCTTATGATCCCACAGAGGTTGGCTGCTTCTCGTTTGAAAGTGCTGCAATCCTTTGGGATGGGAACGGATAAAGGCACATCACAAATACATCTTAAAGTCTGACTGTCATTCGGCCAACATGTTAACATTTCCTCCAGTCAGCAACAGAAAGTTATCGGTTTATTAATGGCGATTAAAACAGTTATTCATCGTGATACTGCCTTTAATTATAAGTTCGTGTCATTGATTTAATAAACTGCACAACTGTTTTATAAAAATCAGACCGGAAATCAACCCCGCGCTCTGGGTGCTCCGAATTCCAGCCCCTGGCCCACCAGGGAACGCTCCACCCAGCAGCTGTGAGAGCTGTAAATATACTGGGTGCACCCCCGCCAGATACACATGTATTCCTGACTGGTGCTCGATGTAAATGTTTATTATCTCTGCAAGTTACAAGTGTCTGTAGATATATCTGAATTAATTATTCATTTATTGGGTCTCATCTGTCTACATATCGTTGTACTGCACTTGTGCACTAACAATGACAATAAAGTTGATTATTATTATTATCTGTTTAATTGTGAATTGAGGCAGTGAATTCCAGACCCCAACAACTCGCAGTGTGAAAACAATGGCTCCTAATGTCACCTCGGATCCTTCTGCCAATCACCTTCAATCTGTGTCCTCTGGTCACCGACTCTTTAACCTCTGGAAACATGTTTCTCCTCATTTACCATATCAAACCCGTTCATGAATTTAAACACCTGTCAAAACCTCTGCTCCAAAGATCACAACCCCAGCTTCTCCAGTCCCCCACACACTGAAGTCCCTCATCCCTTGTACCATTCCAGTAAATCATTTCTGTTCATTTCTTCCATCTAATAAATAACTACAGTGAAACGTTCATAAGAAAAAGCACGAACAGAATAAAAAAGAGAGAAATAAATACTGAGCAAAATGGATATTAATGTTTAAGAACATAAGAAATAGGAGCAGGAGTAGGCCATTCGGCCCTTCGAGCCTGCACCGCCATTCAATGAGATCATGGCTGATCTTAGCAGGTGAAATAACAGAAGATCTGAGTTTTATGATCGGTCAGTGAGAGGAATCCATCTGTCAATCGGGCTTTGGCCATTCGATTCACTGATAAAGACAGACAGGGAGCATAGCTGCAGGCCGGCCCGGCTAGCTCAGTCGGTACAGCATGGGACTCTTTAATCTCAGGGTCGTGGGTTCGAGCCCCACGTTGGGCGGTTGCTTTTGCTGCTGATTTTACAGGCGGTCCCCAGCTCTGAATTCCGCGCCAGAGAGTTTGATGTAAATGAGATTGAACAACAATATCAGAAAATCTCTCCATGATTCTGGACTCTTATCTCTCTCTCGTTGAACATCATATCATTTCACCGTCAGTGCGGCTCAGTGGGACTTCGGGCCAGTCTCTCCCTTCACAACCCATCAGTGCCGAGAAAACAACGGGGAATTTTACACACATGTTGTGCTCTGTAACTTCTTATAAAAACTTCAGTATACTTCACTCCGTGTCCAACCCTGTGAGGTCTCCCCTGGTGGGTCAGCTTTAGATGTTTATAAACACGTCAGCGGAACATTAACATAACCTGAGCTCCGAGATCTGGGCGGGTCCCATTCCCCCGGAGTGATTAATCAGCAGGAGGGATTCGAGTTTCTTTAAAAGAATGACGCGAAAATCACTTTGATGTGAGGCCGAAATAGGTCAGTTGGGATTCGGCGGCTATTAGATATGTTGTGTCTCTTTCTTTGGGTCCTTTTCTCGAACTTACCAATTTAAACTGAAGTCTCTTTTCTGCCACTGAAGGGTTGGGTTTGAATAGACAGACATCAAGGATGGGAACTAGTTCTATTGTCTGTATTTAGCTTTTATTTCTCTGCCTCCTTCTGCCCTTTTCTCTGGTTTATTCTCTCTCGGTGCTGGGTAAGCATTTGTCCTAAACTGATGCCTTTTACACATCTCGGGGCGGTCAGACACGCTCTGTCTGTCTGTTACTGCTTGTGACCATTAACGGGAACAGGCCGCCAGTTAAACGTATATCAGCAAACCGAAGAAAGACAAATAAACTGAAAGATGTGTTACTCCGCCCCAGGGCAAAGGTGAAATGGATGTTACTCAAAATAACTTCCCCCTGACAGTTTGTGTAGATTTTTTGTAAAGTCTGGAATTTCAATGTCAGGAGACACCTAAAAAGTAAGAAATAAACTGCTGATGACCCGTACAGGGATTAAACCCGTCCCCTAGGGTACTTAAGGAAGTGGCCCTAGAAATAGTAGATGCATTGCTGGTCATCTTCCAAAATTCTATAGACTCTGGAATAGTTCCCATGGATTGGAGGGTAGCTAATGTAACCCCACTATTTAAACGGGGAATTATAGACCGGTAAGCCTGACATCGGTAGTGGGGGAAATGCTAGAGTCTATTACAAAAGATGTAATAGCAGAGCACTTGGGAAACAGTGACAGGATCGGACAAAGTCAACATGGATTTACAAAAGGTAAATAATGCTTGACTAATATACTGGAAATTTTTGAGGATGTAACTGGTAGAATAGATAAGGGAGAACTAGTGGATGTGGTGTATTTGGACTTTCAGAAGGCTTTCAATAAGGTCCTGCGTAAGAGATTGGCATGCAATGTTAAAGCACATGGGATTGGGGGTAAGGTACTGACTTGGATAGAGAACTGGTTGGCAGACAGGAAGCAAAAAGTTGGAATAAACGGGTCTTTTTCCGAGTGGCAGGCAGTGATTAGTGGGGTACCACAGGGATCGGTGCTCGGAACCCAGCTATTCACAATATATATTAATGATCTAGACGAGGGAACTAGATGTAATACCTCCAAGTTTGCAGACGACACACAGCTGGGTGGGCGTGTGTGCTGTGAGGAGGATGCAGAGAAACTCCAGTATGATTTGGACAGGTTGGGTGATTGGGCAGATGCATGGCAGATGCAGTATAATGTGGATAAATGCAAGGTTATCCACTTTGGTGGCAAAAACAGGAAGGCAGATTATTATCTGAATGGCAATAGATTGGGAAAAGGGGAAGTGCAACGAGACCTGGGTGTCCTTGTGCACCAGTTACTGAAGGTAAGCATGCAGGTGCAGCAGGTGGTTAAGAAGGCAAATGGTATGTTGGCCTTCATAGCGAGAGGATTCGAGTACAGGAGCAAGGATGTCTTGCTGCAGTTGTACAGGGCCTTGGTGAGACCACATCTTGAGTATTGTGTGCAGTTTTGGTCGCCTTATCTGAGGAAGGATGTTCTTGCCATGGAGGGAGTGCAGCAAAGATTCACCAGACTGATACCTGGCATGGCAGGAATGATGTATGAAGAGAGATTGAGTCGATTAATTTAGAAGAATGAGAGGGGATCTCATTGAAACTTATAAAATTCTAACAGGACTAGATAGACTAGATGCAGGAAGGATGTTCCCGATGGCGGGGGAATCCAGAACCAGGGGTCATAGTCTAAGGATAAGGGGTAAGCCATTTAGGACTGAGATGAGGAGGAATTTCTTCACCCAGAGAGTGGTGAACCTGTGGAATTCTCTACCACAGAAGGCAGCGGAGGCCAATTCATTAAATATATTCAAGAAGGAGTTAGATATATTCCTTAAGGCTAAAGGGATCAAGGGGTATGGGGAGAAAGCAGGGACCAGGTACTGAATTTGGATGTTTAAACTAGATGTGGGGGTTGTTGCTGTAGTTGTTCTGTGGAGTTCCTTCAAGGAGGTGATTCTGAATGCAATGGATCAACGTGTACCCATGCAAAGCAAAGGTACTGAGCGTCATTACAGTCCAGCCTGGTTCAACGGAACTAAAAAACAATTCATCCAGAAGAGAAAAAGGTAAATTACGGTAAATGACACAGAATTCAGATGGCTTCAAAACCAGAAGGCAAACCAAGAGTGTAAAAACTGCAACAGAATGGGGAAGAAAATATTCACATTGAACATAGCAAGTGAAGAGAAGGGCAATAATAGTGCCAGAGGTAAGTTGTGTCACTATTCACATTCCGCCTTGATCTGAATAAGTCTGTTAAAGGGGGCGATTGAGAAGAATAGAGGAGAAATGAAAAGGAAGGAGGAATGAGCGAAAGGTCTTTTGATTGCCCGGAGCGCAGGACGCTGTGCTCGGAACTGGCAGACTTTAAAGTGCATGTGTAGGGAAGTAAAGAGCGACCTTGTGTGTGAGAAGATCACAAGAAGGTAGTGCTCGGAGCTGCGCCCTTGAGGCAAGTTGCGTGTTGTCAGGAAAACTGCTGTAGTTAAAGCAGAAAATTAAAACCAGAAACTGCTGGCAACACTCAGCAGGTCAGGCAGCATCTGTGGAGAGATACTCGCTTTACCAGGTCATCATTATACACTTTGACCGATACTTCACACAGCTCACAGTTCACAATCTCAGCAATTTGCTGATTTGAGCAAACAGCGGTGAGCCAGCAATGCAAAACCATCCAATGGAAATTCCGAATGGACTCAAACTCAGGACTTGTGGGTCTATTGAATAAAGGACACAATACGTCAAATCTTAAATGCAATAACTGTGAGAATGTAACATAAGAACATAAGAAGTAAGAGCAGGAGTAGGCCATATGGCCCCTCGAGCCTGCTCCGCCATTTAATAAGATCATGGTTGATCATCGACCTCAACTCCATTTTCCCACCCGATCCCCATATCCCTTGATTCCCCATGAGGCTAAAAATCTATCGATCTCAGTCTTGAATATACTCAAATACTTCGCATCCACAGCCCTCTGGGGCAGAGAATTCCAAAGGTTCACAACCCTCTGAGTGAAGAAATTCCTCCTCATCTCGGTCTTAAATGGCCTACCCCTTATCCTGAGACTATGCCCTCTAGTTCTAGACACTCCAGCCAGGGGGAAAAACCTCTCAGCATCTACCCTGTCAATCCCCTTCAGAATTTTATATGTTTCAATGAGATCACCTCTCATTCTCCTAAACTCCAGAGAGTATAGGCCCATTCTACACAATCTCTCATCATAGGGCAGCCCTCTCATCCCAGGGATCAGTCCAGTGAACCTTTGTTGCACCGCCTCCAAGGCAAGTATATCCTTCCTTAGATAAGGAGACCAAAAGTGTGCACAGTACTCCAGGTGTGGTCTCACCAAGGCCCTGTACAATTGTAGCCAGACTTCCTTACTCTTATTAGCCAACCCCCTTGCAAAAAAGGCCAAAATGTAATTTGCCTTCCTTATTGCTTGCTAGCTTTCTGTGTTTCTTGCACGAGGACACCCAAATCTCTCTGAACACCAACATTTGAAAGTTTCTCACCATTTAAAAATTATTCTGTTTTTCTATTCTTCCTACCAAAGTGAATAACCTCACATTTCCCTACTTTATACTCCATATATGCACGCAGAGCCCAATGGATTAGCAATCCAACAATGTAACCACTCGGCCAGCTGGTTGCATAAATGGTGCTTAAAAATTCCTTTTGTTTCCGTCTTTCAACGCACAACCCTCGATTCAGAGGGCAATCAACAAGAAAGGCAGCTTTCAATCAGCACTAAAGATTTTTAAAACTGAAAGCAGCTGAAGGTGTGGCCGAGCGGTCTAAGGCGCTTGATTAAGGCTCCAGTCTCTGTGGGGGCGAGGGATGAATCCCACCACGGCCAGAATTTGAAATAACAACAGAAAATGCTGGAAAAACTCAGCAGGCCAGGCAACATCTGTGGAGAGAAATTAGAGTTGATGTTTCGGGTCGAAGCCCTTTTTCAGAACTGGAAAGGAAATAAAATAGATGGAAGGCAGGGCTGTGATAGAACAAAAGAAGTAAAGAGACATTAAGAGGTATTCAAAACCAGACGAGATGGTGATAGGACAGTGGAGACAAATGACAGCTCAGATTAGGTGTGAAGTGTACTGGCAGGATGAGAGACAGCTGCCATGTGGGAGAGAGAAAAAAAAGGAAGGGGGGGGGGAAGGGAAGACCCAAAACAAAGGGGTGGAAAAAAATATAAGTAAAAATGTAATAGGGGCTGAGGTTATGATCTGAAATTGTTGAACTCGATATTGAGTCCGGAAGGCTGCAAAGTGCCTAATCGGAAGATGAGGTGCTGTTCCTCGAGTTTACATTGAGCTTCCGTGGAACAATGCAAGAGGCCAAGGATGGTGAGGTCCGAGTGGGAATGGAGCGGTGAATTAAAATGACAGGCGACCGGAAGCTCGGGGTCACCCTTACGGACTGAAGGGAGGTGTTGAATCTGTTCATCTTTTGGCCGCTTCACCAAAAATCCTTCTCTCGCAGTAATGCTGCTCATGACACAGGCATCGAGATATCAATCCTTACCACGTGAATAAATGTTGGTCATGAAAACCTGTTCACTTCTTGAAATCCGTTGAGGTGGTTCGTAAGGGGATGAAGCTCAGGCCTTTGCTGCGGACTGATCATTCAGGGTCAGAGAGGGGAAGGTCAGAGGGGATAGTGAAAACACTGCAAGGGGTGAGATTGCAAGAAGGGGTGGGGGGTCAGAGGAAAGTGAAGGGGACGAAGCATCCCCAGGGGCATTGGTGTCTAAGAGTTGTTGAAGCTCGCGATCCTCGACACCTGAAAGGAAGATAAAATGTTTTCTTGTTAAAGCTGCGGATGAGGCAAAGGATGAAGTGGGACTGTGGACCAGGCCAGCTCTGAGATAGAGTGAGTCGGTGCTGCTGAAAGGGAGAGGTGGAGAGCGTGCATGTGGTGGCGCCTGGCGTGGAGCGTGGATCTCAGGCTGCGCTTTTTATTTAATTTTACAGGAGTCTCTGGAGCAGTTGCCATGAGTTTGTTCCCCTGCACCGATTAAACAAACAAATCTCACCAACAAGACATTGTCACTCGGTTGTAGCCGCCCTGACCTCAGGTGACATTTGGACCATCCGCACCACCTGTGACTGAGACCGACGCCCATCAGTTTGCAGCTGGCAGGAGGCAGGGTGAAATTATGGGATGGACCTGTTAGTGACCTTTAACCCCGCAGATTGTCAGCGGGGCGGAGTTTTCCCCGTCATCATTTGATCCCGGATTGAAGATGGGAAAGATTCCCTCAGTGAAAGTGTGGGTGAAAGTGTGGAAATGGAACATGTTGTCCGCATTGTAAAATGACACCTGTCCGCCCTCATAGTCCAGGTACAGCCCGATCTTCCGGGGCTTCACACTTGGGGTGAGGCGAGTCGGTGAGGGGGAGGTTCCGGCAACATAGACACTTCCGAGAAACAGCCACACAGTCCAGTATCCGGTCTCAGGTCTCAGTCTGATTTCCCCTTTCCTCCCGGCAGACTCTCGGGTCACTCCCACAACCCACAGTCTTGTTCCCCACCTCCGCCTCCCAGTAGTGTCTCCCTGATGTGAATCCCTCCGATCCCAGGACACAGGGCCAGAAATCAAACCTCTCCGGGGTGTCAGGGAGCGGCTGCCGTTTGTCTCCGAGTCTCACACTGGTCCGGTCCTCAGACAGGATGAGCCGGGGATTCGCTGTGTTCGGATCCAGAGTCAGAGAGGCTGGAGCTGGGGGAAAGTTAAAATAACACAGTCAGTGATTTCGTTTTTTGCTGTGATTTATTCAAACACTTCCCTTTTTAAAGTGACCACCCGGGCTCTGGGTTGTGTTCATGGAATCTGCTGCCACTCCAGGGTTTATGACCTCGGGGTCGATTTACGTCGTTTTCGGCCCCAAATCAGCACTGTAGCGGAAGCAGCGCCTGGAGATAAAGACCAGAGAACCACAGGAGACAGCGGGGGAGGGGAGAAACAGTGTGGGGTGGGGAGAGACAGCATGGAGGTGGGGAGAGAGACAGCGGGGGGAGGGGAGAGAGAGCGGGGGGGGGGAAGAGACAGCGAGGTGAGGGGGAAGAGAGAGCAGCGGGCTGGGGGGAGAGAGCGGGGGTAGGGGAGAGGGACAGCGGGGGGAGGGGAGAGAGAGCGGGGAAGAGAGAGGGGGAGAGAGAGAGGGCTGGGGAGTGAGAGCGGGGGTAGGGGAAAGGGACAGCGGGGGGAGGGAGAGAGCGGGGGGAGAGAGGGAGGGAGAGCGGAGGCGGAGAGAGAGCGGCAGGGGGAGAGAGCGGGCTGAGGAGAGAGAGGGGGTGGGGGAGAGAAACAGCGTGGGGTGGGGAGAGACAGCATGCAGGTGGGGAGAGAGACAGCGGGGGGAGGGGAGTGAGAGCAGGCAGGGAAGATATAGCGAGGTGAGCGGGAAGAGAGAGCAGCGGGCTGGGGAGAGAGAGCTGGGGTAGGAGGAGAGAGAGAGTGGGGGGATGGGAGAGCGAGTGAGAGGGGAGAGAGAGCGGGGGGAGAGAGAGCGGGCTAGGGAGAGAGAGAGGGCTGAGGAGTGAGAGCGGGGGTAGGGGGAGAGAGACAGCGGAGGGAGAGGAGCGAGAGCGAGAGGGGAGAGAGAGCGAGCTGGGGAGAGAGAGCGGGCTGGGGAGAGAGAGCAGGGGTAGGGGGAGAGAGACAGCGGGGGAGGGGAGAGAGAGCGAGCTGGGGACAGAGAGCGGGCTGGGGAGAGAGAGCGGGGGTAGGGGGAGAGAGACAGCGGGGGGAGGGGAGAGAGAGCGAGCTGGGGAGAGAGAGCGGGCTGGGGAGAGAGTGCGGGGGTAGGGGGAGAGAGACAGCGGGGGGAGGGGAGAGAGAGCGAGCTGGGGACAGAGAGCGGACTGGGAGAGAGAGCGGGGGTAGGTGGAGAGAGACAGCGGGGGGAGGGGAGAGAGAGCGAGCTGGGGACAGAGAGCGGACTGGGAGAGAGAGCGGGGGTAGGGGGAGAGAGACAGCGGGGGGAGGGGAGAGAGAACAGGAGAGGAGAGAGAGCGGGAGAGGAGAGAGAGCAGGAGAGGAGAGAGAGTGGGGGCGGAGAGGGATAGCGGGGTCGGGGAGAGAGCGCGTGGGAGGGGAGAGATAGCTGGGGGGGAGAGAGAGCGGGGGGAGGGGAGAGAGAGCGAGCTGGGGAGAGAGAGTGTGCTGGGGAGTGAGAGCGGGGGTAGGGGGAGAGAGACAGTGGGGGGAGGGGAGAGAGAGCGAGCTGGGGACAGAGAGCGGACTGGGAGAGAGAGCGGGGGTAGGGGGAGAGAGACAGCGGGGGGAGGGGAGAGAGAACAGGAGAGGAGAGAGAGCGGGAGAGGAGAGAGAGCGGGAGAGGAGAGAGAGTGGGGGCGGAGAGGGATAGCGGGGTCGGGGAGAGAGCGCGTGGGAGGGGAGAGATAGCTGGGGGGGAGAGAGAGTGGGGGGAGGAGGAGTGAGCGGGGGGGAGGGGGAGGGTGAGCGGGGGGAGTGGGTGCAGGAAGACTTTCCCAGACTCTAGAAAAATGACCCAATCCAATTACCGGTTGGACCAGAACCATGGAATCTTACATCACAGAAGTAGCCCATTCCACCCAATGTGCCTGTGCCGGCTCTTTGAAAGCTCTGTCCCATTCAGTCCCACACCCCAGCTTTTAGTTCTCTTCAATGACATGTCCAATTGCCTGATGAATGTTCCTGTGGAATCTGCTCCCTCCACCCTGTCCGTTAGTGCATTCCAGATGATAACAACCCTTTAGATCTTTTGCCAATTACATTGAATCTGTGTCCGCTTGTTACTGACCCACATGCGAGAGGAGACAGTTCCTCCTTATCCACTCCATCAAAACCCCTCATGATTTTAAATACCTCTATTAACTTTCTCTGCCAGAATGAGAACAATCCCGGCTTTGCCAGTCTCTCCACATAACTGAAGTCCATTGTCCCTGGTTTTATCCTGTTAAACCTCTTCTTTACCTTTTCCAAGAAAGGTCCAGGAGAATGAGAAGGGGTAATACGCTATACTCGCTGTCATAGAGCAAGACATTTGTGACCTTTATTAGGGCCACTTTGGTGACAGGGATGAAAATCTGGTTAGTGTGGTTCAAACATGCAGTTGCGGGAAAATGGCCATGGATTTCAGAAGTGATCGCACGGTCAAGGGCTTTGTAGAAGAAAGTAAGGTTGGAGATCAAGTGCAAGGACAGAGGGATAGAGGGTGGGTAATTTTGAGGAAGGATGTGATGACATTGGATTTGAAAAGGAGCTGGATAGGACGTGAGGAGTGGGAACCATTTACAATGTGAGCTAGCAGGAAACCAGGAAGAGAAGTTGGGTGGGCAGCAGTTTAGTGGGAATGGGGTCAATGGAGCAGGAGGTGGGTCCAGCAGAGAATACAGTCTCAGTAAGACAGGCAGCCTGGCTTCTGATTGGTTACTTGCATCATGGATATGTAAAATAAAGAGAATAATGCAGAGAGAGAATAAAAATAAAATTAAAAATACCAAACATTGAACCGAATGTTGATGTTTTATCCGGTAGGAATATTGGTATAAAATATCAGAACATACATTGATGAGAATTTAAGAACTGAAGTAAGAACTGTGAATACCTCGAAGCAGATCAGAGAAAGTGGGTGAGAGTCTAGGTGGAAGTGAGTGATGATGGGATTAGTGTCACTGTGTGAAGCTGCTTTCAAAGGTGATGCGATGACTTTCTAGCGTGGTTCTAAACTCGGGTTTAAGCAGCTGTTTCAACGGTCACAAGGAAAGTACTGTTGTGAGTAAAATATTTCACAGGTAAGACCAGTCCAGCATAAGGGATGCGTTGGAAATAAATACACTACAGAAAAATCAGGAGTGGGAATGATCAGTGCAGGGTATCCCATATTTAGAAACGTTAGGGAGGGAGAAAGGGGAGGTGTGAATAGGGAAAACATAATGGCAGTTGTAAAAAAGGACGTAGATATCAGCAAGACAAAATAAGAATTCAGATGGATAGAGATAAAAGATAATAAAGGATCAATCACACTAATACATCCGAATCAATTACATCTGAAGGAGAAACTGACATTTCTAATGCTCCTGACAAATGTCTCAAAGCACTTCACACAATGTGTTACTTTTGAAGTGTATTTTCTGCTGTGATATAGGGCAGGGTGTCCAATAGGGCAGGGTGTCCAAATTAGACCTCCCCTCTCCTCAGCCCTCACAATTCCACTCTCCAAGCCCAGGCAGCTCAGTCCTATTTGGGTTTACAGTTTTTTGCCAGCTTCTTATCAAACTCTCTCTTGAAGCTGCTGATACCCTCAGACAACTCTGCCTCCCTTACTTTCCATACCCTCCGCATAAAGCAGTTGGGTGTGATTCACGTCTCACTATCGCCCGGATTTACACCATAAACGGAGCAGTAATGAGGCAAAAATCACACGCAGTGCTTCCCACCTGGTTCCCACCAAGGCCGCCGGGCAATGATGCAGCAGCCGCGAAATAGGAATCCAGCGGTCCCGCACTGAACATGGGGGAAGCCTCATTAGTCCATGCAAACCGGATCCCATAATGTACATGGGACCCCAATGCAATCTTGGTCTTCCATTGGATGGTGCGTGAGCTGTGCAAGCCCCGCCCAGTGGAACAGTCTGTAGAATGGCCCAACCTGTGGTCCTTAAAGGGACCGCTGGAAACCCCATAGGGAATGATGCAGGGAGTTCGTTCTCTCCGGTGTCCTGGGCAAGATTTATCCCTCAACCAACATCACGGAAACAGGTCATCTGGTCATTATCACATTGCTGTTTGTGGGAGCTTGCTGTGCACGAATTGGTTGTGGTGTTTCCTCCATTACAACAGTGACTACACTTTAAAAACTCTTTATTGGCTGTAAAGCGCTTTGGGACGTCCTGAGGTCTGAAAGGCGCGATATCAAAACACGTTCTTTCTTTTTCTTCTCTTTTGTAACAGTTTCTCTGTGGTCAGGAGGTTCCTGAATTGTCCTGCCTGCTGCTGGCCGCTCCTCGGCTTTGCCCCCCACACCCCTCCCCACTGCATCTTCCTGCCATTTTCTCAGTTTGAGACTATCGCGACTTTGTTGTAGACTCTGTGACTGTGTTAAACCTGTGGATGTTTATCTTCTCTCTGCGGTTTAGGATCTTGAATAATTCAATAAGATCACCTCAAACCCTCCCTTATCCAGAGCAAAGACTCCTGACTTCCAGACTAGACACGGACATCAGTGATCATTTAATCTGGAGTCCGGGAGCCCGTTCAGTCTCTTCTCATCTGGATTTATAAATTAGGAAAAGGAATATAAGAGTTTTACCGGGGTTAATGGCGTCTATCATTTCTCTCCACGCTGTGTACTGTAAAGGGCCGTTGAACTTTCCGATAGACAGGGAGCCATCAGCTACTGACAGTACTTGACTGTCCTCACTAACCCTGTAAATATTGAACAGTTGATGTTATAAATCGACAGTTAACATTTTTCTGAATTATTTTACCAAACTGTGCAGAGTTTCAGTAAAGAGCATGTCCTACCTCCTCTTCCGACAAGCTTCCTCCTGAAATAAATAAAACACAAACAGTGAGGAGGATAGTAAAAGACTTCAGGAGGACACAGACAGGCTGGTGAAATGAGCAGACACAGGGCAGGTAGAATTTAACACAGGGAAGTGTGAAGTGATGCATTTTGGAAGGAAGAATGAGGAGAGGCAAAATAAACTAAATGGTACAATTTTAAATGGGGTGCAGGAACAGAGAGACCTGGGGGATCACATTCACAAATCTTTAAGATAACTGGCAAAAAATGAGTTTGGGGATTTATTAACAATGACTTGTGATGATCTGGAATGCACTGATTGACAGGGTGGAGGAAGCAGATTCCATAGTGATAAACACTTGAAAAGGAAAGAATTGCAGGGCTATGGAGAAAGAGCAGGGGGAGTGGGTCTAATTGGTTGCTCTTTCAAAAAGCCAGCACAGGGAAGACGATCCGAATTGTCTCCTTTTGTTCTGTAGGGTTCTATCATTCTGTGTAGTTTGAAAAGCCTGATTTGTGTGTCAGATACTGGAACTCAACATCAGTGTCACTCACAGACACAATGACTCTCACACCCACCGCACCAGACACACCCACATACTCACAACATGGAACTGGAACTGGATCGCAATCTGAGTGCCAGGAAAATATTAAACTTGCGCAACACGGAAATAATTACAAGCAAAATATCAAGATCATGACAACTCATTCCGGGAGGTTGCAGGTATTCCTGGGAATCTGCGGACAGTGTGGGAGGCGGTTAGTTCAGTGACAACAGAACCGCCCCGGAATAGACAAAACAATCGGTTCAATCAGTTTCGAATTATTCAGCAAATGCTGCATTTGTTTCAGTTATCACCGGTTATTTTGTGACTGTGTGAAGTTTCACTGAACTGACCCGCAATATAATCCTCACCTTCAGAAATGTCAGCCCGTCTTTTTGCTCCATCTGTTTCTCCAACTTTGAGAGCTTCTCCTGAATAGAATTTAAATTCTCTTGAATTTCTCGGAGGTTTTTCTCCATTGTTTCTAGAATCTTCCCCTCTTGTTCCCTGCGATCTCTGATTAAACGCTGCTCTTTCTCACTGAGAATCTGGTGCATTTTAGCGAACTCGGATGTGATGCGGGTCTGCAGACTGCTCGACTGTTCCTACCAAATGAAATGTGAAACATAATTAATGTACCGCGATAAAGGGAACAAAACTAACCGAGATCCCAGAAGATCAGCACAGGGAGACCTTATCCTAACTGCGGAAATCCGCTGTTTCTGTTTTAATTCCGTTTCTAGAACCGCCGATTTCTTCTCTGTGAGAGAATCTAAGGAAGATTTCAGCTGATCCTGGGATTGGGATGAAAATCCCAGAATAAAAGTGTTTGTGAAAACAGGCGAGTGAAAGAGTGGATCAAGTGAATCTCTTGTTCATTTTACCCTGTAGATCTCAACAGCTTCATTGATGGGCAGGAAGCGGCGCGACTCGTCACTCTGCCCGTCTCTCCCCGCAAGGCCCGTCACACAGATCAGTTTCTGGTCAGTTTCACAAAACAGCTTCAGTTCTTCCTGATGTTCCTCACAGTGAAGTTTACTTTCCTTCTCTTTCCCATTCAGGTTTAATTTTCGCGCTTTCTGGGCCAGACTCGCTCAGGCCCGATTGACCCGGAGGTTTCTGTCTGCAAATTCCTCTCTACATTCCGGCCAGGAGTTTGTCGCCTCCTGGTGTTCGAGGCCGGGTGACACAGGCGCGGCACAAGTTGTGGCCGCACTCCAGTATAACCGGATCGGTGAAGAAATCAAGACAAACGGGACAATTTCAATCCTCAATGAAACTCTCCGCCTCGTGTCTGGAAGCCAGGATGAGTTTCAGCGCTTCCTGATTCAAACTGCTGGGCTGATATTTCTGTGGGTGGATCAGCCCCGGTTCGCCCATCAAATCCTCCTTCAGTTCCCTGCGGTGTTACCGTATTTACTCTGACAGTGATACAAAGTTATATGGTCACACAATAAAAGACAATTCCCAACTCCCTGTCATGAACTAACACTAAATTGTCACTAAATTGGCATCTTCGGTTCCCAGCTCTGTTACCGTACCCAACGCTGTTACAACGTTATATATCACACATTAACATTCCTAATCCCTAATAAAAACAGAAAATGCTGGAAACACTCAGCAGATCAGGCAGCGTCAGTGGAGGGAAAGACAGAACGTTTCAGGTCGGTGACCTTTCGTCAGAACTGGAAAGTGTTGGAGATTTAACAATCTGTAAGCAAGTACAGAGCCAGGGGAAGGGGGGAGGGGTGGGTGCGCTGGGAAACAACAACAGGGAGGGTCTGTGATAGGGTGGGGGGCCGGAGTGAATAAATATCAAAAGGGATGATGATGCAAAGCAAAACGGGTGGTAATGGGACAAGTAAAGAGACAAAAGGTGGGAAATTCTTTCCTGCAGCACTGATATGCTGCCAGCAGGTGGCAGTAATGCACTTTGTAACAAGGACAGACTTGCGATCAAACAGCGTCTCAGGGACTGGGAGGGCAGCACTGCCTGAGATGTGAATCCTCAGACCCAAAATACCCGGTACACAGTTTGAGTAACTCGAGAATCTTTTCTATTTCCGAAAACAAACTTCATTTACTCAAACATATACGAAACAAGCTCCAAATACATTCTGTACAGTATAAAGTCATCTTGGATTTCAAGCCTCAATTTCAATGCATCAATGCTCTCAGCTTCAACCATCCAATGAGGCAGCGAGTTCCACATTCTCACCAATCTCCATGTAAAGAAATTCCTCCTAATGTTGGGGGAAAGTTGACACTCCAAGGCCTTCCAGCATCAGTTGATGTTTTTTCTGGGCCAGTGTCCCTGGGAAGGATCCATTGAGCACAGAGGCCTGTGTTATGGAGTTTCCTGGGAGGACCCGGCCTCGACAGAAAATCCACTGCATCTTAACATAAGAACATAAGAAATAGGAGCAGGAGTCGGCCATTTGGCCCTTCAAGCCTTCTCCGCCATTCAATAAGATCATGGCTGATCTTCTACCTCATCTCCACTTTCCTGCACTATCCCCATATCCCTGGATTCTCTTGATGGGGGAAATCTCTCCACTGGCTGGAGTCATACCTAGCACAAAGGAAGATGGTTGTGGTGATTAAAGGTCAATCGTCACAGCCCCAGGACATCGCTGCAGGAGTTCCTCATGGCAGTGTCCTAGGTCCAACCATCTTCAGCTGCTTCATCAATGACCTTCCCTCCATCATAAGGTCAGAAATGGGGATGTTCGCTGATGACTGCACAGTGTTCAGTGCCATTCGCAACTCCTGAGATAATGAAGCAGTCCATGCCCGCATGCAACAAGACCTGGACGATGTTCAGGCTTGGGCTGATAAGCGGCAGGTAATATTCGCGCCACAGATGTGCCAGGCAATGACTAACCCAACAAGCGAGCATCTAATCACCGCCCCTTGACATTCAACGGCATTACCATCACCGAATCCCCATCAACATCCTGGGGGTCACCATTGACCAGAAACTTAACTGGACCAGCCACATAAATAATGTGGTAACAAGAGCAGGTCAGAGGCTAGGTATTCTGCGACAAGTGTCTCACCTCCTGATTCCCCAAAGCCTTCGCACCATCTACAAGGCACAAGTCAGGAGTGTGATGGAATACTCTCCACTTGCCTGGATGAGTGCAGCTCCAACAACACTCAAGAAGCTCGACACCATCCAGCACAAAGCAGCCCGTTTGATTGACACCCCATCCACCACCTGTGGTAAACCACGTTCACTATCGTATCACTGTTAGTAGTTAGCACTGTTCACCACTGTTCGTTATAACTGTATCACTGACCACTATTGTATCACGGTACGAGGTCGCCTCTTGCCACACTGCTATACCTGGGATGACCACTGCCGACTCCGCCTTGGCTCCACCCACCAGGCCAGGTATAAAGGTGAGCGACTGGCTGGTATTCCTCCTGCTTGGATCGGATCACCCACGAGAGTGGGCTCTGTTATTTAGTCAATAAAAACCTTTAGTCACCTTCGTAACTCTTCGCCTTTTATTGGAGGAATTGATAGGTATATCAATTTTATTGACTAAATTTAATGATGTCCGACAATGAGTCACAACCGGCGGAGGAGCCACCAGCGCAGCTCCCAGGAGCACAGCCACACCAGCCAGCTTGGCTGCGAGCCCTCAGACCGCCGTACCTGGACCTGAACCCATGAGCAGCAAACTCAGCCGCAGACTTTGAACACTGGCTGGTCTGCTTCGAATCATACCTGAGAGAATCCAGCGTCCCTCAGGCATCCAAACTAAGTGTCCTGCAGGCACAACTGAGCCCGAGAGTATACACTCTCATCGAGGACATGACTACCTACGAGACCGCCATCAACCTGCTGAAACAGAATCACAGAATCACAGAAACCCCACAGTGCAGATAGAGGCCATTTCGGCCCATCGAGCCTGCACCGACACATATCCCACCCGATCCCCGTAACCCCTGCACCAACACATATCCCACCCTATCCCCGTAACCCCACGTACCGGACCCCGGTAAACTACATGTACGCTAGGCACCTCCTAAGATCACGGCCGCAACAGCCAGGAGAATCAGTAGCCGAATTCTCACAGGCGCTATATGCACTCGCCAGGAACTGTGACTTTAAATCGGTGTCGGCAGCCGAAAATACTGAAGATAATATCCGCGACGCATTCCTGAAAGGCCTACGGTCCGAGTACTCACGGCAAAGACTGCTGGAAGCTAAAGACCTCAGCATGGAAAAAGCTGAAGCCCTCGCTATCTCCCTGGAAGTGGCCCACCAAGATCAGGAAGCATTCACCAGGTACTGCTCGCGACCCTGGGACTCGGGCCCGACCCCTACCACAGCACCCTTCCCAGCGCCGCCCCCGGGACCTACCTCTGCGTCGGCGTCCCGGACCGACCGGCCCCGCCACCCCCGGCACCGGCCCCGACATCGGGCATCCGCGATCGGGCCGCCGGCTGTTTTTTTTGTGGCCAGGAGAAGCACCCGAGGTCGCGCTGCCCAGCCAAGAACTCCATATGTAAAACCTGCCTGAAGAAAGGCCACTTCTCCAAGGCCTGCAGGAGCGGATCCTCAGAGGCCAGCAGTGCCGCATGCGAACTATGGGGGCGGCCATCTTCGTTTAGGGCAACTGAGGCCAGCATCCCCACACATGAGTCATGGGGGCGGCCATCTTTGTTTAGGGCAACTGAGGCCAGCATCCCCACACATGAGTCATGGGGGCGGCCATCTTTGATTAAGGCAACCGACCCCAATAGTGCCTCATGGGGCCCTACCTCGTGGGAGACGCCATTTTACTCACCACGCCCGACCGCCTCGCCCGCAGATGACAACGACTCGCTCAGCTACACACTAGCTTCCGTCACCCTGGACCAAGCCCGCCCGCACCATCTGTCCAAGTCAATGATGGACATCAAAGTGAACGGCCACGCCACGACCTGCCTGTTCGACAGCGGAAGCACGGAGAGCTTCATCCACCCAGACACGGTGAGCCACTACTCCCTCTCTGTCCTACCAACGCGCAGCCGAATCTCGATGGCATCGAGGTCCCACGCCACGGACATCAGCGGCTACTGTGTCGTGACCCTGTCGGTTAAGGGCACGGAGTATAAAAACTTTAAACTCCTCGTCCTCCCCCATCTCTGCGCTGCCGTCCTACTAGGGCTGGACTTCCAATCCCACCTCCAAAGCGTAACCCTAGCATACGGTGGACCCCTCCCCCCACTCACAGTCAACAACCAGCAAACGTTAAACCGCCCACCGCGTAACACCTGCAGCCTCTCCACCCTCAAGGTCCCGCCACCCTCTCTGTTTGCTAACCTTACCCCTGACTGCAAACCCGTCGCTACCAAGAGCAGGCGGTATAGCGCCGGGGACAGAGCCTTCATTCGCTCTGAGGTGCGGCGCCTCCTGAAAGAGGGCATTATCGAGGGGAGCAGCAGCCCCTGGCATGCCCAGGTCGTAGTCGTAAAGACCGGCGATAAAAACCGCCTGGTCATCGACTACAGCCAGACCATAAACAGATATACCCAGCTGGACGCATACCCCCTCCCCCGCATATCTGACATGGTCAATCAGATTGCACAGTATAAAGTATTCTCGACCATCGACCTGAAGTCGGCCTACCACCAACTCCCTATCCACCCTGAGGACCGCCAGTATACCGCCTTCGAGGCGAATGGGCGCCTATACCACTTCCTTAGGGTCCCCTTCGGTGTCACTAATGGGGTCTCGGTCTTCCAAAGGGAGATGGACCAGATGGTTGACCAGAACGAACTGCAGGCTACATTCCCCTACCTAGATAACGTCACTATCTGCGGCCGCGACCGGCAGGAACATGACGCGAATCTGGAGAAATTCCTCCGTACGGCCCAACGGCTGAACCTCACCTACAATAAGGAGAAATGCGTGTTTAACACCACGCGCCTTGCCATCCTCGGCTGCGTAGTGGAGAACGGAATCATCGGCCCCGACCCAGAAAGAATGCGCCCCCTCATGGAGCTACCCCTCCCCCACTGCCCTAAAGCACTTAGGAGAACCCTGGGGCTTTTCGCCTACTATGCCCAATGGGTACCCAATTACGCGGACAAAGCCAGACCCCTCCTGAAAGCCACTTCCTTCCCCCTCACGGAGGAGGCGTGCGCGGCCTTCTCCCTCATTAAGGGAGACATAGCCAAGGCCACGATGCACGCAGTGGACGAGTCCATCCCCTTTCAGGTGGAGAGCGACGCATCCGACTTCGCCTTAGCCGCCACCCTAAACCAGGAGGGGAGGCCAGTGGCCTTCTTCTCAAGGACCCTACAGGGCCCCGAGATCCGACATTCGTCGGTCGAGAAAGAGGCCCAGGCGATCGTGGAGGCAGTACGGCGCTGGAGGCACTACCTGGCAGGCAAACGATTTACCCTCCTCACCGACCAGCGTTCGGTGGCTTTCATGTTTAATAACAAGCTGAAGGGCAAAATCAAGAATGACAAGATTTTGAGATGGAGAATCGAGCTCTCCACCTATGATTATGAGATCTTGTACCGGCCAGGCAAGCTGAACGAATCCCCTGATGCCCTTTCATGAATGACATGCGCCAGCGCGCATATCGATAGGCTTCAGACCCTCCACGACCAGCTCTGCCACCCCGGAGTCACCAGACTCTACCATTTCATTAAGGCCAGCAACCTGACCTACTCCATCGAGGAGGTCAGGACCATGACCAGAAACTGCCAGACCTGTGCGGAGTGCAAACCGCACTTCTATAGGCCGGACCGAGCAAGCCTGATCAAGGCCACCCGCCCCTTCGAGCGCCTGAGCATCGACTTTAAGGGGCCCCTCCCGTCCTCTGACCGTAATGTGTACTTCCTCAACATCGTTGATGAGTACTCCCGTTTCCCCTTTGCCTTCCCCTGCCCCGACATGACCAGTAGCACGGTCATTAAGTGCCTGAATGCCCTCTTCGCCTTGTTTGGGTTCCCGAACTATATACACAGCGACCGGGGCTCCTCCTTCATGAGCGAGGAACTCCGGCAATTCCTCCAAGAGAGAGGTATTGCAGCAAGCAGGACCACCAGCTACAACCCCAGAGGTAACGGTCAGGTGGAAAGAGAGAACGCGACGGTATGGAAGGCCGTCCTCTTAGCCTTAAAGTCTAAGGGCCTCCCAACCTCCCGCTGGCAAGAAGTCCTCCCGACAGCGCTGCACTCCATCCGGTCATTACTTTGCACGGCCACTAACACCACCCCCCATGAACGAATGTTCGTTTTCCCCAAGAAGTCGACTACGGGAACCACTCTACCAACCTGGCTGACCGCCCCAGGGCCGGTCTGGCTGCGGAAACACGTGAGGACCCATAAAACGGACCCCTTGGTCGAGAGGGTGAACCTCCTGCACGCCAACCCCCAGTACGCCTACGTGGCGTACCCAGACGGGCGGGAGGACACTGTCTCCCTACGAGACCTCGCACCCTCAGCCGATCCGGAAACACCGCCACCACCCCCCCCAACCTCAGTCCAGGTAGACGGCATGCCGGAACCCCACGAGCCCTCGCCGACCACGCAAACACCAGCATCAACACCGGATAAGGCACCAGCACCGGATAAGGCAACACCACCGCTGCGGCGATCGGAGAGGCTTACGAAGCCTCCGGACAGACTGACCTACCAGAATTGGTAGTACACTTCACCCCGCCGGACTTAATTCTAAACAAGGGGTGAATGTGGTAAACCACGTTCACTATCGTATCACTGTTAGTAGTTAGCACTGTTCACCACTGTTCGTTATAACTGTATCACTGACCACTATTGTATCACGGTACGAGGTCGCCTCTTGCCACACTGCTATACCTGGGATGACCACTGCCGACTCCGCCTTGGCTCCACCCACCAGGCCAGGTATAAAGGTGAGCGACTGGCTGGTATTCCTCCTGCTTGGATCGGATCACCCACGAGAGTGGGCTCTGTTATTTAGTCAATAAAAACCTTTAGTCACCTTCGTAACTCTTCGCCTTTTATTGGAGGAATTGATAGGTATATCACCACCTTAAACATTCACTCCTTCCACCACCGGCGTACCGTGGCTGCAGTGTGTATCTTCTACAAGATGCACTGCAGCAACTCACCAAGGCTTCTTCGGCAGCACATCCCAAACCCGCGACCTCTTCCACCTAGAAGGACAAGGGCAGCAGGCACATGGGAACACCACCACCTCCAAGTTCCCCTCCAAGTCACACACCATCCTGACTTAGAAGTATATCGGCCGATCCTTCATCATCGCTGGGTCAAAATCCTGGAACTCCCTCCCGAACAGCACTGTGGGAGTACCTTCACCTCACGGACTGCAGCGGTTCAAGAAGGCGGCTCACCACCACCTTCTCAAGGGCAAATAGGGATGGGCAATAAATGCTGGCCATGCCAGCGACGTATACATATATATAAAAAAACGAATTTAAAAAGTCCTGTGTCACCAGAGGGTTTGTAGTCGGCAGTGAGTTTGGTCTGGAGCAAAGTGCCCTGGAATCTCGATCCCCGCCCATCTCCGCCTCCTCCCTCCCTCTCTCTCCCTCCCCCCACTGCCAACACTCCAGGAACCTTCACCCTCCCGGCCAGGGTTCAATTATTCCCCTCCGTGCGCTGATAGGCTGAACTCGCTGAACTGAATGTGTTCGGCAGCAGAGAAACATCGAAACTGAAAGCGGTTTGAATCAGGAAGTGCTGAGGGTGAACATGGCTTCCAGACAGCAGGCCGAGAGTTTGTCTGAGGAGGCAATTTGTCCCATTTGTCTGAATTTCTTCACCGACCCGGTTTCACTGGAGTGTGGCCACAACTTCTGCCGCTCCTGTATCACACGGTCTTGGGAAAAGAAGGAGACAAACTCCTGCCCGGAATGTAGAGAGGAGTTTCCGGAAATAAACCTCAGAGTCAGTCGGGCCTTAGCGAATCTGGCCGAGAAAGCTCGAAAATTAACCCTGAATCCGAAAGAGAAGGAAAGTAAACTTCACTGTGAGGAACATCAGGAAGAACTGAAGCTATTTTGTGAAACTGACAAGAAATTGATCTGTTACACTTGTATAGATGCGCGGGAACACAGAGAGCACCGCTTCATGCCCACTAAAGAAGCTGTTGGAATCTACAAGGTAAAAGGGAGCAGATTTGATCACCTGATTATTTTATCACATTTTCATGGTCTAATACTTTTATTCTGTGATTTTCTCTCCCAATCCCAGGATCAGCTGAAATCTTCCTTAGATTCTCTCACAGAGAAGAAATCGGCGGTTCTAGAAACGGAATTAAAACAGAAACAGCAGATTTCCGCAGTTAGGGTAAGGTCTCCCTGTGCTGATTTTCTGGGATCTCGGTTAGTTTTGTTCCCTTTATCGCGGTACATTAATTATTTTTCACATTTCATTTGGTAGGAACAGTCGAGCAGTCTGCAGACCCGCATCACATCCGAGTTCGCTAAAATGCACCAGATTCTCAGTGAGAAAGAGCAGCGTTTAATCAGAGATCTCAGGGAACAAGAGGGGAAGATTCTAAAAACAATGGAGAAAAACCTCCGAGAAATTCAAGAGAATTTAAATTCTATTCAGGAGAAACTCTCAAAGTTGCAGAAACAGATGGAGCAAAAAGACGGGCTGACATTTCTGAAGGTGAGGATTATATTGCGGGTCAGTTCAGTGAAACTTCACAGTCACAAAATAACTGATGATAACTGAAATAAATGCAGCATTTGCTGAATAATTCTAAACTGATTTAAACCGATTGTTTTGTCTATTCCGGGGCGGTTCTGTTGTTGTCACCGAGCTAACCGGCTCCCACACTATCCGCAGATTCCCGGGAATACCTGCAACCTCCCGGGAATGGGTTGTCCTGATCTTGATATTTTGCTTGTAATTATTTCCGTGTTGCTCTAGTTTAATATTTATCTGGCACTCAGATAGTAATCCAGTTCCAGTTCCATGTTGTGAGTGTGTGGGTGTGTCTGGTGCGGTGGGTGTGAGAGTCACTGTGTCTGTGAGTGACACTGATGTTGAGTTCCAGTATCTGACACACAAATCAGGCTTTTCAACTACTTACAATCATAGAATCCCACAGCACAAAAGGCCCATTGTGCCTGTGCCGGCTCTTTGAAAGAGCTGTGCAATTAGACCCACTCCCCCTGCTCTTTCCCCATAGACCAGAAATGTTTTCCTTTTCAAGTATATTTCCAATTCCCTTTTGTAAATAGTTCTTAAATCCACCCTGTCAGTCAGTGCATTCCAGATCATCACAAGTCATTGTTAAAAAATCCCCACTCTCTTATTTTGCCAGTTATCTCGGCGATTTGTGAATGCGATCCCCCAGGTCTCTCTGTTCCTGCACCACATTTAAAATTGTACCATTTAGTTTATTTTGCCTCTCCTCATTCTTCCTTCCAAAATGCATCACTTCACACTTCTCTGTGTTAAATTCTACCTGCCCTGTGTCTGCTCATTTCACCAGCCTGTCTGTGTCCTCCTGAAGTCTTTTACTATCCTCCTCACTGTTTGTGTTTTATTTATTTCAGGAGGAAGCTTGTCGGAAGGGGAGGTAGGACATGCTCTTTACTGAAACTCTGCACAGTTTGGTAAAAGAACTCAGAAAAGTGTTAAATGTCGATTTATAACATCAACTCTTCAATATTTACAGGATTAGTGACGACACTCAAGTACTGTCAGTAGCAGATGGCGCCCTGTCTATCGGAAAGTTCAACGGCCCTTTACAGTACACAGCGTGGAGAGAAATGATAGACGCCATTAACCCCGGTAAAGCTCTTATATTCCATTTCCTGTTTTATAAATCCAGCTGCGAAGAGACTGAAAGGGCCCCCGGACCCCGGATTAAATGTTCACTGATGTCCGTGTCTAGTCTGGAAGTCAGGAGTCTTTGCACTGGATAAGGGAGGGCTTGGGGTGATCTTACTGAATTATTCAAGATCCTAAACCGCAGAGAGAAGATAAACATCCACAGGTTTAACACAGTCACAGAGTCTACAACAAAGTAGCGATAGTCTCAAACTGAGAAAAGGGAGGGTGAAAACGCAGTTTGGATTGAGCGAGGTTGGGTTTTTGAGTGACCCCATTGATCGGGCAGGCAGTGAGTCAGTGAGCCCACTGCTCGCTCCATGAAATTGGTCAGAGGCCCAATCCATTCTCAGGGTTGGGCTTCAGTACAATATTGCTGGTGAGTTGCTCACGGATTTGGAGCGTGAGAAGGTGCTCGGTGATCCTTGAGGAGGGAGGCGGGAAATCCGCCAAATCCTCCTTGGAGGCAAGTGAACAGGAGTTGTTTAAAGGTGGGCGGAGTGGGTTGGGACGGTGGGGGTGAGGGAGGGGGTTACAGGAAAATACGGTGGGCGGTTGGAAAACCAAGGATTGACCAGCAGCAGGCAGGATAATTCATGCACCTCCTGGCCACAGAGAAACTGTTACGAATAAGGAAACAAAAAGAAAGGACGTGTTTTGATATCGCGCCTTTCACGACCTCAGGACGTCCCAAAGCGCTTTACAGCCAATGAAGAGTTTTTAAAGTGTAGTCACTGTTGTAATGTAGGAAACGCCACAACCAATTTCTGCACAGCAAGCTCCCACAAACAGCAATGTGATAATGACCAGATGACCAGTTTTGGTGATGTTGGTTGAGGGACAAATATTGTCCAGGACACCAGAGAGAATCCTTGCGCTGGATTCCTATTTCCCGGCTGCGACACCATATACCGGCGGGCATTGGTGGGAACCAGGTGGGAAGCGCTGCGTGTGATTTTTGCCTCATTACTGCTCCGTTTACGCTTTAAATCCGGGCGATAGTGAGACGTAAATCACTCCCAAATACTTTATGGGGAGGATATGGAATGTAAGGGAGGCAGCGTTGTCTGAGGGTATCAGCAGCTTCAAGAGAGAGTTTGATAAGAAGCTGGCAAAAAACTGTAAACCCAAATAGGACTGAGATGCCTGGGCTTGGAGAGTGGAATTGTGAGGGCTGAGGAGAGGGGAGGTCTAATTTGGACACCCTGGCCTATTGGACACCCTGCCCTATATCACAGCAGAAAATACACTTCCAAAGTAATACATTGTGTGAAGTGCTTTGAGACATTTGTCAGGAGCATTAGAAATGTCAGTTTCTCCTTCAGATGTAATTGCAGTGTATTTATTTCCAACACATCCCTTATGCTGGACTCTGTCTTACCTGTGAAATATTTTAATCACAACAGTACTTTCCTTGTGGCCTTTGAAAACAGCTGCTTAAACCCGAGTTTAGAACCAGGCTAGAAAGTCATCGCCTCACCTTTGAAAGCAGCTTCACACAGTGACACTAATCCCATCATCACTCACTTCCACCTAGACTCTCACCCACTTTCTCTGATCTGCTTTGAGTTATTCACAGTTCTTACTTCAGTTCTTAAATTCACATCAATGTATGTTCTGATATTTTATACCAATATTCCTACTGGATAAAACATCAACATTCGGTTCAATGTTTGGTATTTTTATTTTTATTCTCTCGCTGCATTATTCTCTCTATTTTACATACCCATTGTGCAAGTAACCAATCAGAAGCCAGGCTGCCTGTCTTACTGAGATTGTATTCTCTGCTGGACCCACCTCCTGCTCCATTGACCCCATTCCCACTAAACTGCTGCCCACCCAACTTCTCTTCCTGGTTTCATGCTAGCTCACATTGTAAATGGTTTCCTCTCCTCACGTCCTATCCAGCTCCTTTTCAAATCCAATGTCATCACATCCTTCCTCAAAATTACCCACCCTCTATCCCTCTGTCCTTGCACTTGATCTCCAACCTTACTTTCTTCTACAAAGTAATTGAACGTGCGGTCACTTCTGAAATCCCTGGCCATTTTGCACAACTGCATGTTTGAACCACACTAACCAGATTTTCATCCCTGTCAAAGCCCCAAAGTGGCCCTAATAAAGGTCACAAATGACATACTCTGTGACAGTGAGTATAGCGCATTTTCCCTCCTCATCCTCCTGGAGCTCTCTGCAAACATTGACCATTCTCCTCCAATGTCGCTCCTCAATTGTCCTACTCAGTGGGACTGCCTTTACTTGGTTCACATTTACCTATTTGATCGTAGCCAGAGTATCTCCAGCAATGGCTTCTCTTCCCGCCCCCGCACGGCACCCCAAGAGATTCTCAAGTATTTATTCTTGGTCTTCTTCTCTCACTGATCTACATGTTGCCACTTGTCAACCTCATCCACAGAAACAGGCTCAGTTTCCAGATGTACACTGATGGTACCCAGCTCTACCTCTCCACCACCTCTCTTGACCCCTCCACCGCCAGTGTGTTGTCCAACAGATTATCTGGAATCCAGTTATGGAGGAGCCAGAATTTTTTCCAGTTAAACATTGAGAAGATTTAAGCCATCAGTTTGGAAATTGTCAACAACTCTGCATCCTGGCCACCAACTCCACCCCCTCCTTGGCCACTGTCTCAGGCTGAACCAGACCCTTGCTGTTCTATTCAATCTGGAATTGCACTGCTGATTGTGATCAATCTAAGAGTGTCTGGGACTTTGTCTCCAGTACATGGTGTATCCTGTCTCTCCCATTTCCTCTGCTGAGCTTTTTAATTTAGTTTCCCTCGGTTGTTTTTGGTTCTCTCTTCCTTTCTGCAGCAGTTCCCTCCTCATTGTTTTCTCTTTACCTTTTTCCTTCTCTTCTCTCTGTTCTCCTGCTGTCGGTACTTTCCCCCTCTCCACACATCGACAGCGCTGATTAGTGGTGAGTGGGTCACGCCTCCAGAGAGAGATTGCGGGTAAAATTAGTCTGGGTGGTTAACACAGAATGGGTGATAGTAAATCAGTGGCCCATTTTACATTGTGCCAATATTAATTCCCATTGAAGTTAATGGAAACGAATATCGAGGGAGCGCGATACGAGCTGCTGATTGACTGTCACCTAAAAACAGTCCAAGACCAATTTCACCCACTGTGTCTCCAGGACACATTAGAGCTTCTGTCACCGATTCCTTGTTAATTTTCAAAGGCCCTTGATGCACTCTGCAGGCACTGAGAATAGCGGGAGACTGGGGCTGCAGAGTTCCTCACAGTGGCTCAAGATCAGAGCAGGATGGCGAGGCGAAAGGAAACTCCAAAAAATCCGCAACTAACTCCCCTCCCTCTCCCTCTCCCTTCCCCCTCCCCTCTCTCTCCCATCCCCCTCCCCTCTCCGTCTTCCCCTCCCCCTCCCCCTCTCTCTCCCTTCCCCCTCCCTCCCCTCCCCCTCTCTCTCCCTCCCCTCCCTCTCTCCTCCCCCTCTCTCTCCCTCCCCCCTCCCTCTCTCCTGCCCCTCCCTCTCTCTCTCTCCCCTCCCCTCTCTCTCTCCCCTCCCCTCCCCCTCTCTCTCTCCCCCCTCCCCATCCCCTCGCTCTCTCCCCTCCCCCTCTCTCTGTCTCCCCTCCCCCTCTCTCTCTCCCCCTCCCCTCCCCCTCGCTCTCTCCCCTCCCTCCCCCTCTCTCTCTCCCCTCCCCTCCCCCTCGCTCTCTCCCCTCCCTCGCACTCTCTCTCTCTCCCCTCCCCCTCTCTCTCTCTCCCCTCCCCTCCCCCTCTCTCTCTCCCCCCTCCCCTCCCCCTTGCTCTCTCCCCTCCCCTCCCCCTCTCTCTCTCCCCTCCCCACCCCCTCAGCTCTCTCCCCTCCCCCTCGCACTCTCTCTCCCCTCCCCCTCCCCCTCTCTCTCTCGCTCCCCTCCCTCCCCTCCCCCTCTTTCTCCCCTCTCCCTCCCCCTCTCTCTTCCCTCCCCTCCCCTCTCTCTCTCTCTCTCTCCCATCTCGCTCCCCCTCTCTCTCCCCACCTCCTCCCCCTCTCTTCTCCCCACCCCCTCCCCATCTCACCCCTCCCCTCTCTCTCCTCCCCTCTCTCTCATCCATTACCCGCCCCTTCTCTCTCCCCACACCCTCACTCTCCCCTCCCTCCCCTCCTGCTCTCCCCCCCTCCCCGCTCTCCCCCCTCCCCCGCTCTCCTCCCGCTCCCCCTCTCCCTCCCTTTCCTCCTCTCCCCTCCCCCTCTCTCTTCCCTCCCCTCCCCCTCTCTCTTCCCGCCCCTCCCCCTCTCTCTTCCCTCTCTCTTCCTTCCCCTCTCCTACCCCACTCTACCCTCCCTCTCTCACCCCAACCCCTCTCCCCTCCCCCCCACACTCTCCCCTCCCCCTCCACTCCCACTCTCTCATCCTTCTCACTCCCCTTCCTCTGTTCCCTCCCCTCTCCCTCCTCTCTCTCATCCCTCCCCTCTCCCTCCTCCTCTCTCTTCCTCCCACTCCTCCCCTCCTCTCTCTTCCCTCCCCTCTACTCCCCCTCCTCCCTCTTCCCTCCCCTCTCCTCCCCCTCCTCTCTTCCCTCACCTCTCTCTCTTCCCTCCCCTCTCCTCCCCCTCCTCTATCCTCCCTCCCCTCTCCTCCCCCTCCCCTCTCTTTCCTCCCCTCTCCTCCCCCTCCTCTCTCTTCCCTCCCCTCTCCTCCCCTCCTCTCTCTTCCCTCCCCTCTCCTCCCCCTCCCCTCTCCTCCCTCCCCTCCCCCTCCAATCTCTTTCCTCCCCAGTCCTCCCCCTCCCCTCTCTTCCCTCCCCTCTCCTCCCCCTCCTCTCTCTTCCCTCCCCTCTCCTCCCCTCCTCTCTCTTCCCTCCCTCTGCTCCCCTCCTCTCTCTTCCCTCCCCTCTCCTCCCCTCCTCTCTCTTCCCTCCCTCTCCTCCATCTCCTCTCTCTTCCCCACTCTGCTCCCCCTCACCCTCCCCTCTCCTCCCCCTCCCCTCTCTTCCCTCCCCTCCCCTCTCCTCCCCCTCCCCTGCCCCTCCCCTCTCTTCCCTCCCCTCCCCTCTCTTCCCTCCACTCTCTTCCACCTCCCCTCTCCTCCCTCCCTTCCCTCTCCTCCCCTCTCCTCCCCCTCTTCCCTCCTCTCTCTCTTTCCCTCCGCTCTCCTCCCACCTCTCTCTCGTCCCTTCCCTCTCCTCCCCCTCCCCTCTCTTTCCCTCTCCTAGCCTCCCACTCCCCTCTCTTCCCCCTCCCCGCTCCTCCCCCCCCTCTCTTCCCTCCCCTCTCTCCCCCTCACCCCTCCCCTCTGCCCTCCCCTCTCCACCCCCCCTCTTCCCTCCCCTCTCCTCCCCCTCCCCTCTATTCCCTCCCCTCTCTCTTCCCTCCCTTCTCTTCCCTCTCTTCCCTCCCCTCTCCTCCCCCTCCCCTCTCCTCCCCTCCCCTCTCCTCCCCTTCCTCTCTCTTCCCTCCCCTCTCCTCCCCCTCCCCTGTCTTCCATTCCCTCTCCTCCCCCTCCCCTCACTTCCCTCCCCTCTCCTCCCCCTCCTCTCTCCTCCCTCCCCTCCTCCTTCCCTCCTCTCTCTTCCTCCCTCTCATCCCCTCCTCTCTCCTCCCTCCCCTCTCCTCCCCTCCTCTCTCTTCCCTCCCTCTCCTCCCCCTCCTCTCTCTTCCTCCCTTCTCCTCCCCCTCCTCTCTCCTCCCTCCCCTCTCCTCCCCCTCCTCTCTCCTCCCTCCCCTCTCCTCCCCTCCTCTCTCTTCCCTCCCTCTCCTCCCCTCATATCTCTTCCCTCCCCTCTCCTCCCCCTCCTCTCTCTTCCCTCCCCTCTCCTCCCCCTCCCTCTCTCCTGCCTCCTCTCTCCTGCCTCCCCTCTCCTCCCCTCCTCTCTCTTCCCTCCCTCTCCTCCCCCTCCTCTCTCCTCCCTCCCCTCTCCTCTGCCTCCTCTCTCCTCCCTCCCCTCTCCTCCCCCTCCTCTCTCCTCCCTCCCGTCTCCTCCCCTCCTCTCTCTTCCCTCCCCTCTCCTCCCCCTCCTCTCTCTTCCCTCCCCTCTCCTCCCCCTCCTCTCTTTCCCTCCCTCTCCTCCCCCTCCTCTCTCTTCCCTCCCTCTCCTCCCCCTCCTCTCTCTTCCCTCCCCTCTCCTCCCCCTCCTCTCTCTTCCTCCCCTCTCCTCCTCCTCTCTCTTCCTCCCCTCTCCTCCCCTCTCCTCCCCCTCCCCTCTCTTCCCTCCCCTCTCCTCCCCCTCCTCTCTCCTCCCTCCCCTCTCCTCCCCTCCTCTCTCTTCCCTCCCTCTCCTCCCCCTCCTCTCTCTTCCCTCCCTCTCCTCCCCCTCCTCTCTCTTCCTCCCCTCTCCTCCCCTCCTCTCTCTTCCCTCCCCTCTCCTCCCCCTCCTCTTTCTTCCCTCCCCTCTCCTCCCCTCCTCTCTCTTCCCTCCCTCTCCTCCCCTCCTCTTTCTTCCCTCCCCTCCCCTCCTCTCTCTTCCCTCCCTCTCCTCCCCCTCTTCTTTCTTCCCTCCCCTCTCCTCCCCTCCATTCTCTTCCCTCCCTCTCCTCCCCCTCCTCTCTCTTCCCTCCCCGCTCCTCCCCCTCCTCTCTCTTCCCTCCCCTCTCCTCCCCTCCTCTCTCTTCCCTCCCCTCTCCTCCATCTCCTCTCTCTTCCCTCCCCTCCCCTCCCCCTCCTCTCTCTTCCCTCCCCCACCTCCTCTCTCTTCCCTCCCCTCTCCTCCCCCTCCTCTCTCTTCCCTCCCATCTCCTCCCCCTCCTCTCTCTTCCCTCCCCTCTCCTCCCCCTCCTCTTCCCTCCCCTCTCCTCCCCCTCCTCTCTTCCCTCCCCTCTCCTCCCCCTCCTCTTCCCTCCCCTCCCCCTCCCCTCTCTTCCCTCCCTCTCCTCCCCCTCCTCTCTCCTCCCTCCCCTCTCCTCCCCTCCTCTCACTTCCCTCCCTCTCCTCCCCTCCTCTCTCTTCCCTCCCCTATCCTCCCCCTCCTCTCTCTTCCCTCCCCTCTCCTCCCCTCCTCTCTCTTCCCTCCCCTCTCCTCCCCTCCTCTTTCTTCCGTCCCCTCTCCTCCCCCTCCTCTCTCTTCCCTCTCTTCCCTCCCCTCTCTTCCCTCCCCTCTCCTCCCGCCTCTCTCTTCCTCTCCTCCCCTCCACTCCCTCTCCCCTCTCTTCCCTCCCCTCTCTTCCCTCCCCTCCCCTCCTCCTCTCTCTCCCTCTCCTCCCCCTCCTCTCTCTTCCCTCCCCTCTCCTCCCCCTCCTCTCTCTTCCCTCCCCTCTCCTCCCCCTCCTCTCTCTTCCCTCCCCTCTCCTCCCCCTCCTCTCTCTTCCCTCCCCTCTCCTCCCCCTCCTCTCTCTTCCCTCCCCTCTCCTCCCCTCCTCTCTCTTCCCTCCCTTCTCCTCCCCCTCCTCTCTCTTCCCTCCCATCTCCTCCCCCTCCTCTCTTCCCTTCCCTCTCCTCCCCCTCCTCTTCTCTCCCCTCTGCTCCCCCTCCTCTCTTCCCTCCCCTCTCCTCCCCCTCCTCTTCCCTCCCCTCTCCTCCCCCTCCTCTCTCTTCCCTCCCCTCTGCTCCCCCTCCTCACTCTTCCCTCCCCTCTACTCTTGCTTCTCTCCCTTCCCTCCCCCTCTCCTCCCCCTCCTCCCCTCTCTTCCCTCCCCTCTCTTCCCTCTCCTCTCTCTTCCCTCCCCTCTCCTCCTCCCCTCTCCTCCCCCTCCCCTCTCCTCCCCCTCCCCTCTCGTCCCCCTCCTCTCTCTTCCCTCTCTTCCCTCCCCTCTCCTCCCCTCCTCTCTCTTCCCTCCCCTCTCCTCCCCCTCCCTGTCCTCCCCTCCCCTCTCTTCCCTCACATCTCCTCCCACTCCCCTCTCTCCCCTCCCCTCTCCTCCACCTCCCTCTCTTCCTCCCCCTCTCCTCCCCCTCCTCCCTCCCCTCTCCTCCCCTCCCCTCCACCTCTCCTCTCTCCCCTCCCCTCTCCTCCCCCTGCCCTCTCCTCCCCCCTCCCCTCTCCTCCCCCCTCCCCTCTCCTCCCCCCCTCCCATCTCCTCTCCCCTCTCCTCCCCCTCCCCTCTCCTCCTCCTCTCTCTTCCCTCCTCTCTCCTCCCCCTCCCCTCTCCTCCTCCTCTCTCTTCCCTCCCCTCTCATTCTCGCTCCTCCGCCTCCTCTCCCCTCTCCTCCCCCCTCCTCTCTTCCCTCCCCTCTCCTCCCCCTCCACTCTCTTCCCTCCCCTCTCATCGCCCCTCCTCCCCCTCCTCTCTCTTCCCTCTCTTCCCTCCCCCTCTCCTCCCCTCTCCTCCCTCCCCTCTCTTCCCCCCCTCTCCTCCCCCTCCTCTCTCTTCCCTCCCCTCTCCTCCCCTCCACTCTCTTCCCTCCCCTCTCCTCCCCCTCCACTCTCTTCCTTCCCCTCTCTTCCATCCCCTCTCCTCCCCCCCACTCTCTTCCCTCCCCTCTCCTCCCCCTCCTCTTTCTTCCCTCCCCTCTCCTCCCCCTCCCCTCTCCTCCCCCTCCGCTCTCCTCCCTCCCCTCTCCTCCCCCTCCTCTCTCTTCCCTCCCCTCTCCTCCCCTCCCCCTCCTCTCTCTTCCCTCTCCACCCCCTCCTCTCTCTTCCCTCCCCTCTCCTCCCCCTCCCCTCTCCTCCTGCTCCCCTCTCCTCCCCCTCCCCTCTCCTCCACCTCTCCTCCCCCTCCCCTCCCCCTCCCCTCTCCTCCCCCTCCTCTCTTCCCTCCCCTCTCTCTTCCCTCCCCTCTCCCTCTCCTCTCTCTTCCCCTCCCCGCTCCTCCGCCTCCTCTCCCCCCCTCCCCCTCCTCTCTCTTCCCTCTCTTCCCTCCCCTCTCCTCCCCCTACCCTCTCTTCCATCCCCTCTCCTCCCCTCCCCTCTCTTCCCTTCCCTCTCCTCCCCCTACCCTCTGTTCCCTCCCCTCTCCTCCCCCTCCCCTCTTCCCTCCCCTCTCCTCCCCTCCCCTCTCTTCCCTCCCCTCTCTTCCCTCCCCTCTCCTCCCCCTACCCTCTCTTCCCTCCCCTCTCCTCCCCCTACCCTCTCTCCCTCCTCCCTCCCCTCTCCTCCCCTCTCCCTCTCTTCCCTCCCCTCTCCTCCCCCTACCCTCTCTTCCCTCCCCTCTCCTCCCTACCCTCTCTTCCCTCCCCTCTCCTCCTCCTACCCTCTCTTCCCTCCCCTCTCCTCCCCCTACCCTCTCTTCCCTCCCCTCTCCTCCCCCTCTCCTCTCTTCCCTCCCCTCCCCTCTCCTCCCCTCCCCTCTCTTCCCTCCCCTCCCCTCTCCTCCCCCTCCCCTCTCTTCCCTCCCCTCTCCTCCCCCTCCCCTCACTTCCCTCCCCTCTCCTCCCCCTCCCCTCTCTTCCATCCCTCTCCCCCCCTTCCCTCCCCTCTCCTCCCCCTCTCTTCCCTCCCCTTGCCCTCCCGCTCTCTCTCACCTCCTACCCCGAACTCTCTCCCCTCCCCTTTCTCTCTCCTCCCGCTCTCCCTTCCCCACTCTCTACCCTCCCCCTCCACTCTCTCTTCCCTCCCCTTGCCCTCCCGCTCTCTCACCTCCCGCTCTCTCTTCCTTCCCCCTCCCTCTCTTCCCTCACCTCCCCGCTCTCTCTTCCCTCACCTCGCCTCCCCCTCTCTCCCCTCCCGCTCTCTATCCCCCTCCCCCTCTCCCTTCCCACCCCTTCCTGTTCTCGCCCCTCCCCCCTCTCCCCTCCACCTCCCCGTCTCTCCCATCCACCTCCCGCTCCCTCTTCCCTCCCGCTCCCTGCTCTCTCTCCTCCCACTGCTCCTCTCTCTCCTCCCACTGCTCCTCTCTCTCCTCCCCCTCCCTCCTCTCTCTCCTCCCCCTCCCTCCTCTCTCTCCTCCCACTGCTCCTCTCTCTCCTCCCCCTCCCTCTTCTCTCTCCTCCCCCTCCCTCCTCTCTCTCCTCCCCCTCCCTCCTCTCTGTCCTCCCACTGCTCCTCTCTCTCCTCCCCCTCCCTCCTCTCTCTCCTCCTACTGCTCCTCTCTCCTTCCTCCTCTCTCTCCTCCCACTGCTCCTCTCTCTCCTCCCCCTCCCTCCTCTCTCTCCTCCCCCTCCCTCCTCTCTCTCCTCCCACTGCTCCTCACTCTCCTCCCCTCCCCTCCTCTCTCTCCTCCCCCTCCCTCCTCTCTCTCCTCCCACTCCCTCCTCTCTCTCCTCCCCCTCCCTCCTCTCTCTCCTCCCCCTCCCTCCTCTCTCTCCTCCCCCTCCCTCCTCTCTCTCCTCTCTCTCCTCCCCCTCCCTCCTCTCTCTCCTCCCCCCCTCCCCTCCTCTCTCCCCCTCCCCCCTCTCTCCCCTCCCTCCTCTCTCTCCTCCCCCTCCCTCCTCTCTCTCCTCCCCCTCCTCCTCTCTCTCCTCCCCCTCCCTCCTCTCTCTCCCCTCCCTCCTCTCTCTCCTCCCCCTCCCTCCTCTCTCTCCTCCCCCTCCCCCTCCTCTCTCCTCCCCCTCCCTCCTCTCTCTCCTCCCACTGCTCCTCTCTCCTCCCCTCCCCTACCACTCCCCCTCTCTCCCCTGCCACACTCTCCTCCCTGCCCCTCTCTTACCTACCACCTCCCCCTCTCTCTCCCCCGCCACTCCCTCTCTCCCCTCACCCCTCCCCCATCAGATCTCTCTCCTCCCCCTCCCTCTCCCCTCCCTCTCTCTCCCCTCCCCCTCTCCCCCCTGCCACTCTCTTCTCTCCCCCTTCCACACTCTCCCCTCACCTCTCCCCCCTCTCTCCCGTCCCTCCAGCTCTTTCTCCCCTCACCCCCCTCTCCTTCGCCACTCCCCCTCTCTCTCTCCAATTGTCAGCTGTGCCTCAGTGGGTAGCACACTCGCCTCTGAGTCAGAAGGTTGTGGGTTCAAGTCCCACTCCAGGGACTTGAGCACATAAAGCTAGGCTGATTCTCCATTGCCGTACTGCGGGAGCGTTGTACTGTCGCAGATGCTGTCTTTCGGATGAAACGTTAAACCGAGGCCCGTCTGCTCTCTCAGCTGGATGTAAAAGATCACGTCAGAGAAGTTCTCCCTGGTGTCGTGGGCCAATATTTATCCCTCAATCAACGTAACAAAAACACAGATGATCTGGTCATTATCACACTGCTCTTTTTCACCACCTCCGCTCTCTCTCCTTTCCCTCACTTCCCTCCCCCTCCACGCTCTCTCCCCTCACTTCTTATCTCCCCCACCCCCTCTCTCCCTTCCCCATCCCCACTATCCCATCCCCCTCCCACTCTCTTCTCTCCCCTTCCCGCTCTCTCTTCCCCCCTCTCCCCGCTCTCTCCCCCCTTCTCTTCCCTCCCCATCCCGCTTCCTCTCCCCTCCCCTCTCACCCTCCCCTTCTCCTCCCTCCCTCTCCCCTCCCCCCGCTCTCTCCCCCCCCCTCTCCCCTCCCCCCGCTCTTCCCTCCCCTTCCCGCTCTCTCTTCCCGCTCTCTCCCCCTTCTCTTCCCTCCCCATCCCGCTTCCTCTCCCCTCCCCTCTCACCCTCCCCTTCTCTCCCCCCCTCTCCCCTCCCCCCGCTCTCTCCCCCCCCTCTCCCCTCCCCCCGCTCTCTCCCCCTTCTCTTCCCTCCCCATCCCGCTTCCTCTTCCCTCCACCTCCAGCTCTCTCCCCTCCCTCCCCTCTCTTCTCACCCTCCCTCGCCCCCTTCCCTCCCTCTCCCGCAACTCTGTCCCCTCTCCCCCCCCCCGCTGTCTCCAGTGGTCCTCGGGTCTTTATCGCCAGGCGCAGAGTTGGGGAGAAACCGTAAATCCAACCCTTGGTCATAAACCCTGGAATAGCAGCAGATTCCACGAACATAACCCAGAGCCCGAGTGGTCACTTTGAACAGGAAAGTGTTTGAATAAACCACAGCAAGAAACTAAATCACTGACTGTGTTATTTTAACTTTCCCCCAGCTCCAGCATCTCTGACTCTGGATCCGAACACCGCGAATCCCTGGCTCATCTTGTCTGGGGACCGGACCAATGTGAGACTCGGAGACAAACAGCAGTCGCTCCCTGACACCCCGGAAAGGTTTGATCGCAGGTCCAGAGTGCTGGGATCGGAGGGATTCACATCAGGGAGACATTACTGGGAGGTGGAGGTGGGGAACAAGACTTGGTGGGGTCTGGGAGTGGCCCGAGAGTCTGCCGAGAGGAAAGGGGACATTGAACCGAGCCCAGAGACCGGATACTGGACTGTGGGGCTGTACCCCGGAAGTGTCTATGTTGCCCTCACCTCCCCTCCCCCTCACGGACCCCCCTCACCCCGAGTGTGAAGCCCCAGAAGATCGGGGTGTACCTGGACTATGAGGGCGGACAGGTGTCATTTTACAATGCGGACAACATGTCCCATCTCCACACTTTCACCCACACTTTCACTGAGAGAATCTTTCCCTTCTTCAATCCTGGAGGGAATGACGGCAGGAAAAACTCCGCCCCGCTGACAATCTGTGGGGTTAAAGGTCACTAACAGGTCCATTAAAAATTGCCAGGTCTTGTAGGAGTGAAATTAGTAAACACTTCTACACACAAAGGGTGGTAGAAGTTTGGAACTCTTTTCCACAAACAGCAATTGCTGCCGGGTCAATTGTTAATTTTAAACCTGAGATTGAGATTTTTGTTAACCAAAGGTATAAGCGATATGGGCCAAAGGCGGGTGTCTGGAGTTAGGTCACAGATCAGCCATGATCTCATTGAATGGTGGAACAGGCTCGAGGGGCTGAATGGCCTCTTCCTGTTCCTATCCTGAACTAATGGGCTGATTTTAAGAGCCCCCGCCTGGTGTAACCGGAGTGAGAGTCGCCTGGAAATGGCACTAAAGTTTACACTGGAGCTTCAGCCATCGCCACCTTGGGTCGGGTCCTGAGATGGGCAGCGGGAACTTCCGCCCGCCTGTTTCAGGGGGAAACGTCATTTACAAACCAGGGACCCGTGAAGTACAGAGGACCCGGATTGTAATTTTCAGATACAAATGGGCGGAGTGTGGGCACGTTGAGGCGACCGAACCAGCTGCTCTTCAAACACCCGCTGGAGGCCGCTCGGAAATCAGACAAAGTTTCTTTTCATTTTTTTAACAAGATCTCTGTCGATCCTAAAATCTACAAATTAAAAAAACATATTTCTGACATCATTTAACCATTACTTTCTGATTTACTTCATTTTGTTCACATATTTTCAACCTCCCTCGTGTTCCGCCCTCTTCAAGTACGTTTCTTATTCTTTTTCATAGAAGTGCGAACATTCCATGTTGAAAATTTCTTCTGGATTTTTTATTCATTCCTGGGATGTGGGGGTCGCTGGCAAGGCCAGCATTTACTGCCCATCCCTAATTGCCCTGAAGGTGTTGCTGAGCCGCCTTCTTCAAACGCTGCAGTCTGTGTGGTGAAGGTTCTCCCAGTGTTGTTAGGGAGGGAGTTCCAGGATTTTGACCCAGCGGAAGGAACAGCCGATATATTTCCAAGTCAGGATGGTGGGTAACTTGGAGGTGGTGGTGTTCCCATGCCCCTGCTGCCCTTGTCCTTCTAGGCGGTAGAGATCGCGGGTTTGGGAGGTGCTGTTGAAGAGGCCTTGGCGAGTTGCTGCAGTGCATCTTGTAGATGGTACACACTGCAGTCACAGTGCGCCGGTGGTGGAGGGAGTGAATGTTTAAGGTGGTGGATGGGGTGTCAATCAAGCGGGCTGCTTTGTGCTGGATGGTGTCGAGCTTCTCAAGTGGTGTTGGAGCTGCACTCATCCAGGCGAGTGGAGAGTATTCCATCACACTCCTGACTTGTGCCTTGTAGGTGGTGGAAAGGCTTTGGGGAGTCAGGTGGTGATCGAAAGTGATTTGACCAAATCAGTTGTGAATATTCTTGTGCATTATTTTTTCAGTTTTAAGCCATGAAACAACCCACTGTGACAGGTTAATGATTTAGATCAGTGTTTCTTACTAATGAATTGAATAAATTGGTCGATTGCTTTTAAAAACAGTGATTAATTTTATATAATGCATGCAATCAAATAATAATGATTCAGACATTACATACTTCTATTTCATTTATTTTCTTATTTGAAGTCAGTATGAATAATATTTACATTCTTGTACTCTTGTCGGGTATTCTTAAGATGAACACACTTATTGGGGATTTTACAGGATAAGTAAGAAAACAGGAAAGGCCCTCCGTACCAGGGCTGAGAATGTCCATTACAGGTCTCCACACTCTATACTGGGTGGGTCCTTTAAATGCTCCCAGAGACAGGCTGCCTTCCGCTATGTTTGGCTGATAGTCGTCTTCACTAATAATGTAAATATGAAATATTTAACAGCAGAAAATAAAACAAGCTCTTCAATATTCTACTTTATAATGTTGTTCAGTTATTTTTGGAGAACGTGTCGTACCTCTGCTCCTCGGGCGTACTCTCCTGAAATAGACAGAAACACAAATGTTAACACAGCAGACCGCTGGCAGAGCTCAAACAGACTAAACAAGGCTCGACTTTGCAGCATGAAAGAGCTCGAGAGTCAATAGTAAAGTGTGGAGCAACTCGCTGATCTCAGCTGCCAAAAACCTGAAGGAAAAGCTTTGGGCCTTTGAGAGGAGCGGACGAGAACTAATGGAAGGAAACAATTGTAAAGATAATTAGCAAAGGCGAGTGGATAGTATTGGACTAATTGAGTCAAAGTTTAGTGAAGTGGATGGGCTGGTACTCAATATTAAGGGCGAGTCACTGGGGAGCTGTGACTGGGATTTTTGCAAACAGGTACAGGGTCAGCAAGAAACAGAAATAAGTGCTGGAGGAAACCGAGCACACAAGATAATAGAGGATGCACTGACGACAGGAAGAACGCTTGTAAAGACACTGAGAAAGACACAACAATGTGCAGATACAGGAACATAGGAAGAGGAGTCGGCCATTCAGCCCCTCAAGCCTGTTCCACCATTCAATCAGATCAAGCACTAACTCCTAATGCAGAAGACCAAGTCATGGAGGAAGAAGTAGTTCAGAAGCCAGAGGACACGGTTAGGACAAAGATGCAGTTGGTGAGGTGCAGGGAGATTCTGGCTGTAGGGAGGTGGGTAGTGATGAGTGTGGTAATGATGATGAGTTGGTTACCCAGAGATAGGTCTGTGCACATTGAAGATAAATGACAAAAGGTACTGGAGGAGCAGGAAGGGCTAAATGACAATGTAAGAAATCATGTAAGGGCTCTGAAACCTCCCATGTAAGGATGGCCTAGAAAATCAAGGCAATTTCCTTTGTTATACTTCCTGTTTATGGTGAAAAAGATGTTTGTAAAGAAAATCGCGAATATGAATAACTATCTGTCAATCTGCCGTGAAAATAATACTGGGACTTTGAAAAGTAAATGGCGTTCTCCTTGTGATAACAAAGGGAGCGAGATGGCCAAATAAAAACAATGGAACTGGTCAGGAACGTTGAAGTAGCTGCAAGAAGCATTTCCATTGGATAGGAGGGAGAAGGCCAGGAGGAAATGTGATCCCACATGACATTGATTAAAGAGTGGAATCTAGACAGCAGGTGGGTGATATACAAGAACCAGGTAACATTAACAAGGGTAAACTAGGGGCCAAAGATGGGAACATCTACAGTAAGCTGTATAGACGTGAATGCTGAATGCATTAGGAATCAGCAATTCTGAAACGCGAGGCTACTGTAGCACTCGGGAACTACAGTGTTGTGGGAATATTATAAACATGGCTGACTGCAGAGGATGGTGCACAGGAACAGGAGGAGGCCATTCAGCCCTTCGAGCCTGTTCCACCATTCAGTTCGATCATGGCTGATCTGTACCTCAACTGCATTTACCCGCCTTTGCTCCATATCCCTCGATGCCCTTAACCAACAGAAATCTACCCGTCTCAGTCTTGGAAATTGAATTGGTTGATCCTGGCATCCACAGTCTTTTGAGGAAGAAAGTTCCAGATTTCCACAACCCATTCTGTGAATGAATAAAAAAACGTATTAAGGCACAATAGAGTAGACAGGAAGGATGTGATGCAGCCTTGGATGTCAAAGACACCTAGGAGATTAAAGCTGTTCATCCTGTGAAAGAGCGGTTCAATTTATTCCCACACCCCAGCCTTTTCCCCAAAACCCTGAAAATTAGTCTCTTCAAGTCCATGTCCAATTGCCTGTTGAAAGTTCCTATGGAATCTGCTTCCACCACCCTCTCAGGTTCCAAATCTTAACAACCCTCTGAGAAAAAATATCTCCACATTTCCCCTCTAGTTCTCATGCCAATTATTTTAAATCTATGACCTCTGGCTACCAATCCACTCGCCAGAAGAAACAGTTTCTCCGTGTTTGCTCAATCAAAACCCCTCAGAATTTTGAATACCTCTATTAGGTCTCCCCTTAACCTTCTCTGCTCGAAGGCGAACAATCCCAGCTTCTGCAATCTCTCCACATAACTGAATTCCCTCATTCCTACTATCATCCTAGTAAACCTCCTTCTTACCCTCTCCAAGACCCTGACATCCTTCCTAAAGTGTGGTTCCCTGAATTCTACACAATACTCCAGCTGAGGCCTAACCAGTGATTTGTAAAGGTTTAGGATGACTTCCGTGTTTTGAATTCAATGCCCCCATTTACAAAGCCAAGTATCCCACAAGCTTTCTTGACGGCCTTATCAACTTGCCCGGCCACCTTCAGAGATTAGTGAACATGCCCCCAGGTTCCTCTGCGCTTCCACAACCCTCACAATAGAACCATTTAGATTATACTGCCTCTCCATGTTGTTCCTCCCAAAGTGCACCACTTCACACTTACTGCATTAAATTGTATCGCTCATGTGTCTGCCCATTTCACCAGTCTGCCTCTGTCCTCCTGAAGTCTGCTCCTATCCTGCTCACTAATAACTACATCGCCAAGTTCTGTATCATCCGCAAACTTCAAAATTGTACTTTCTACACCAGAGTTCAGGTTATTTATATACAAGAAAAGCTTATTATGAATTGTCTTGGATTTCTCACAGATTTGTCTCCATTCTGAATAAAATATAATCCTTTTCCTCATTCAGTTCTTCAACAAAGTTCCACTCTCTCTTGTCCAAAATACAGCGTGATTTAGACAATTCAGAGTCGATGAGGTTCTGTTCCTGTGAAAACAAAAAGAGTTTGTTGAAGAAGGAAGCAAAACTATCGCAGGTCACAAGCACATTGATCACCGTGCTTAATAAACGCTGAGCCACGCTGCTGAAAATGCACAGGGATAGAGTTCTGTTATCCGGGCATGTGGTGCATCACACGCTACCCGTACAGGCGCAGCCCACAACGGCCCACTGAGAATTCTCCTTCATTTCACAGATGCTCTCTTGCTGCTTAAACTCAAAATCTTCAAAAATGGTTTTCTTCTGCTTCAGAGAATGTAGGATTGTGTTCATTTTCTCCTGGAATTGAAACTCAGGTCTGAAAATTATTGGCAAAAAAATCCAGTGGGAAAATGAAGGAAAACATTTTTACGCAGCGAGTTGTGGTGATCTGGGATGCACTGCCTGAAAGGGCAGTGGAAGCAGATTCAATGGTAACTTTCAAAAGGGAATTGGAGAAATAGTTGAGTAGGAGACAGTCCCAGGGCTCTGGGGAGAGAGCAGGGGAGTGAGACGAATGGGATCGCTCTTTCAAAGAGCCAGCACAGGCACGATGGGCTGAATGGCCTCCTTCTGTGCTGTGAGCTTCTAGGATTCTAGGTGCTGACAATAGAGCCAGGGCTCTGCTAAGAAACGGTCAATGGAAACTATTGATCTCAGAGTTATTCTGCAGATCTCCCCTCGCCATCAATCTCAAACTGCTTTGCATCAACACAGTAAGTGGCCTGACTGTCCCAATCACACTGAGCCAGGACACACTGAGTTAAGACATGCAGCATCAGCTGGACTATAAACACAAGTACTGAGCTTTCTATACTTCAACAACATTACAGATTCACAATAAGATTCCCGCCCTCCTCCAGCTCAAGATATCCTGAAATTTAAATAAAATGCAAAGTCAGGCAACACCAAGTTTCCTATTTGGAAGAAGAGCAGGGGAGTTCTCCCCGGTGTCCTGGGCCAATATTTATCCCTCAACCAACATCACTAAAACAGATGAGCTGGTCATTGTCACATTGTTGTTTGTGGGAGCTTGCTGTGCGCAGATTGGCTGCCGCGTTTCCTACATTATAACAGTGACTACACTTCAAAAGTACTTCATTGGCTGTAAAGCGCTTTGGGACGTCCTGAGCTTGTAAAAGGCGCTATATAAATGCAAGTCTGTCTTTCTACAGGATTAATACACAACATTATTGCAGCATGGCCTGCCCTCTGCTAGAAACTGTCAGACTACCAACACGAGAGGCTTCCAAACTATTCCCTGCTGAGGGCCCCCTGTGACACACACCCAGGGAGCCCCTGTAAACACTGGCACACCACCCTCCCCCCGTCCCCCTGCTCACACAGAGAGCCCTTGTCCTAACTTATAAAACACAGCGTCAATTCCCCAAAGGAAACAATGGCATCATTGCAGAAGTTACTGACCAGCAGACAGCAACAGAAATAACACGCTGGTAAGTCAGAGGCAGAAAGACATAAAAATACTGAATTACAAGATTTGAGAGACTTCACTCCTCCTTCCCCCAATCCCCCTCATCCCCACCACCCCAATCCCCTCAACCCCACACTCCTGGTCCCCCCTCATCAGTCCCATTACCCCTCCTCCTCCTCCCCCCTCACCCCCACTCCTCATCCCATCTCCCTCACCCCCCATTCAACCTCCACACCCCCTGATCCCTCCTCTCCCATCTCCCCTCCTCGCCCCTCCGTAGATTGGGCCTATACTCTCTGGAGTTTAGAAGAATGAGAGGTGAGCTCACTGAAACATACAAGATTCTGAGGGGGATTGACAGGGTCGATGCTGAGAGGTTCTTTCCCCTGGCTGGAGAGTCTAGAACTAGGGGTCACAGTCTCAGGATAAGGGGTCAACCATTTAAGACTGAGATGAGGACTTTCGTCTCTTAGAGGGTTGTGAATCTTTGGAATTCTCTCCCCCAGAGGGCTGTGGATGCTCAGTCATTGAGTATATTCAAGACAGAGAGCGAGAGATTTTTGGACTCTGGGGCGATCAAGAGATATGGGGATCGAGCGGGAAAGTGGAGTTGAGGTTGAAGATCAGCCATGATCTTATTGAATGGCGGAGCAGGCTCCAAGGGCCGTATGGCCGACTCCTGCTCCTAATTCTTATGTTATGTTCTCATTTTCCCGTCTAGTAGATTCTCAACTCAGAAGCACGTCTGCACCAATATTATGCACAAGAGCCATGGCTTCAACACAGCAGAATATATTCCCTCTGGTAAACGGTTAGTTCCAAACAAATCTGGACAAAGTGCCCGGATATTTCCATTAATCTAACGTTGCCAGACAAATGAAATTTAAAAATCAGGCCAATTATAAGGAGAGAATCAGAATGGCAAGAGAATATCACATTTAAACTTTCCATCACATCCACACTCCCTGTGGAATGGGTTTATTTGTGTGAACAAAACCACCTCACTCTCGGCCGATCTCACAGTCAAACAGTCCAAGTCTCCAAGAGAGGGTCAAAACTGCAGGTCTCGTGCCTCTGCTAAAATCACACAGCGAAAGCCCCGGGAGAGAGAGTCAGCAGAACTGCTTTTGTGGTGTCCTGCACGTTGTGTCAGCCGTGACTCAGTGGGCAGCACCCTCACCTCCGAGTCAGAAGGTTGTAGGTTCAAGTCCCACTCCAGAGACTTGAGCACAAAATCTAGGCTGACACTCCCAGTGCAGTACTGAGGGAGTGCTGCACTGTCGGAGGTGCTGTCTTTCGGATGAGACTTTAAACCGAGGCCCTGTCTGCTCTCAGGTGGATGTAAAAGATCCCATGGCACTATTGTGAAGAGGAGCAGGGGAGTTATCCCCGGTGTCCTGGCCAATATTTATCTGTCGAACAACATCACATAAAACAGATTTTCTGGTCATTATCACATCGCTGTTTGTGGGAGCTTGCTGTGCGCAAAGTGGCTGCCGCGTTTCCTACATTACAACAGTGACTGAACTTCAAAAGTACTTCATTGGTTGTAAAGTGCTTTGGGACGTCTGGTGGTGGTGAAAAGCGCTGTATAAATGTAAGTCTTTATGTTCATTAGGGGCCCATCACCACTTTATGCTTTGCGCAGTGTTGCCAAGGTAAAAAAGCTCTTGTAAGACAGAGCACTATTTTTAAACCGTATACAGAGGAAATGACTCCTCGGTGCAGTGAAACCACCACACTCACCATTTTATAAATATTGATGCAGACACAAAGGTCAAGCCTGCTGCAGGTGTAATCTTTTCCCGGCAGCCAGCATGCTCGGTTAAAATAAAGCTGCAGGCTTTGAAATGGGCCTAACAAGGCAAAAATTCCAGCTTGAACCAATTTCCCAATACAAATTAAATGAGATTTAATGAGCTCGGGGAAGAGGAAAGACTGCGCAAGTGGTAGAGCATTGATTCAGTGGCATGGTTTAGCTCACCACGCTGGAGTAAGTATTTAATACCAGACAAAAACATCAGCAAAAAAAGGCTCACATACAAGTTTAACTTGCTTGGCAAAGTGCTCGCAAATGAGACACGTGTTCCTTCTGAAATCGGGACAGAAATACAGTACTACGCATCACCTCACACTGCTTTTGAAATGGGCTTTGCACATCTCCCTACTACAGAGTTAGTGTAGAATTACAGCACACAAACAGGCCGCTCGGTCCAACTGGTCCGTGCCGGTGTTTATGCCCCACACCCCATTCGGCATATCCTTCTATTCCTGATGTGTCCTGGCCAATATTTATCCCTCAATCAACATCACTAAAACAGAGATTATCTGGTCAGGATCTCATTGCTGTTTGTGGGAGCTTGCTGTGCACAAATCGGCTCCCGCCTTTCCTACATTATAAGCGGGAGTACATTTCAAAAGTACATCCAGATCACAACAACTCGCTGTGTGAAATTTAAAGTTTCATGTCATTGCAAACAAATGAGTTTCGCCCTGTGTAATAATCCACTACAAAGTTCAACACATTATAGTACAGACTAACAAACACCTTCCCCAGTACCCCCCCTCCTCCTTAACCCGTCTCCCCTCCTCCTCCTTACCCCAGTCTCCCCTCCTCCTCCTTACCCCAGTCTCCCCTCCTCCTCCTTACCCCAGTCTCCCCTCCTCCTCCTTACCCCAGTCTCCCCTCCTCCTCCTGACCCGTCTCCCCTCCTCCTCCTTACCCCAGTCTCCCCTCCTCCTCCTTACCCCAGTCTCCCCTCCTCCTCCTTACCCCAGTCTCCCCTCCTCCTCCTTACCCCAGTCTCCCCTCCTCCTTACCCCAGTCCCCCCTCCTCCTCCTTACCCCAGTCCCCCTCCTCCTCCTCACCCCAGTCCCCCCTCCCATCTCCTTACCCCAGTCCCCCCTCCTCCTCCCTCCTCCTTACCCCAGTCCCCCCCTCCTCCTCCTTACCCCAGTACCCCCCTCCTCCTTACCCCAGTCCCCACTTCCTCCTCCTCCTCACCCCAGTCCCCCCTCCTCCTCCTCCTCACCCCAGTCCCCCCACCTCCTCCTCCTCCTCACCCCAGTCCCCCCTCCTCCTCCTCCTCACCCCAGTCCCCCCTCCTCCTCACCCCAGTCCCCCCTCCTCCTCCTCACCCCAGTCCCCCCTCCTCCTCCTCACCCCAGTCCCCCCTCCTCCTCCCCCCCCCCAGTCCCCCCTCCTCCTCCCCCCAGTCCCCCCTCCTCCTCCCCAGTCCCCCCATCCCCCTCCTCCTCCTCCTCACCCCAGTCTCCTCCTCCTCACCCCAGTCCCCCCTCCTCCTCCTCCTCCTCACCCCAGTCTCCTCCTCCTCCTCCTCACCCCAGTCCCCCCTCCTCCTCCTCCTCAGCCCAGTCCCCCCTCCTCCTCCTCACCCCAGTCCCCACTCCTCCTCCTCCTCACCCCAGTCCCCCCCTCCCCCTCATCCTCCTCCTCACCCCAGTCCCCCCTCCTCCTCCTCACCGTCCCCCCTCCTCCTCACCCCAGTCTCCTCCTCCTCCTCCTCACCCCAGTCCCTCCTCCTCCTCCTCACCCCAGTCCCCCCTCCTCCTCCTCAGCCCAGTCCCCCCTCCTACTCCTCCTCACCCCAGTCCCCCCTCCTCCTCCTCACCCCAGTCCCCCCCCTCCTCCTCCTCACCACAGTCCCCCCTCCTCCTCCTCCTCACCCCAGACCCCCCTCCTCCTCACCCCAGTCCCCCTCCTCCTCCTCCTCACCCCAGTCCCCCATCCTCCTCCTCCTCACGCCAGTCCCCCCTCCTCCTCCTCACCCCAGTCCCCCCTCCTCCTCCTCCTCACCCCAGTCCCCCCTCCTCCTCCTCACACCAGTACCCCCTCCTCCTCCTCCTCACCCCAGTCCCCCCTCCTCCTCCTCCTCACCCCAGTCCCCCCTCCTCCTCCTCACCCCAGTCCCCCCTCCTCCTCCTCACCCCAGTCCCCCCTCCTCCTCCTCCTCACCCCAGTCCACCTCCTCCTCCTCACCCCAGTCCCCCCCTCCTCCTCCTCACCCCAGTCCCTCCTCCTCCTCCTCACGCCAGTCCCCCCTCCTCCTCCTCACCCCAGTCCCCCCTCCTCCTCCTCCTCACCCCAGTCCCCCCTCCTCCTCCTCACACCAGTACCCCCTCCTCCTCCTCCTCACCCCAGTCCCCCCTCCTCCTCCTCACCCCAGTCCCCCCTCCTCCTCCTCACCCCAGTCCCCCCTCCTCCTCCTCCTCACCCCAGTCCACCTCCTCCTCCTCGTCCCCCCCTCCTCCTCCTCACCCCAGTCCCTCCTCCTCCTCCTCACCCCAGTCCCCCCTCCTCCTCCTCACCCCAGTCCCCCCTCCTCACCCCAGTCCCCCCTCCTCCTCACCCCAGTCCCCCCTCCTCCTCCTCCTCACCCCAGTCCCCCCTCCTCCTCCTCCTCACCCCAGTCCCCCCTCCTCCTCCTCGCCCCAGTCCCTCCTCCTCCTCCTCACCCCAGTCCCCCCCTCCTCCTCCTCCTCCTCACCCCAGTCCCCCCTCCTCCTCCTCCTCACCCCAGTCCCCCCTCCTCCTCCTCCTCACCCCAGTCCCCCCTCCTCCTCCTCCTCACCCCAGTCCCCCTCCTCCTCCTCCTCACCCCAGTCCCCCCTCCTCCTCCTCCTCACCCCAGTCCCCCCTCCTCCTCCTCCTCCCAGTCCCCCCTCCTCCTCCTCCTCACCCCAGTCCCCCCTCCTCCTCCTCCTAACCCCAGTCCCCCCTCCTCCTCCTCCTCCTAACCCCAGTCCCCCCCTCCTCCTCCTCCTCACCCCAGTCCCCCCCTCCTCCTCCTCCTCACCCCAGTCCCCCCCTCCTCCTCCTCCTCACCCCAGTCCCCGCTCCTCCTCCTCCTCCTCACCCCAGTCCCCCCTCCTCCTCCCCCCAGTCCCCCCTCCTCCTCCTCCCCCCAGTCCCCCCTCCTCCTCCTCCCAGTCCCCCCTCCTCCTCCTCCCCCCAGTCCCCCCTCCTCCTCCTCCTCCTCCTCCCAGTCCCCCCTCCTCCTCCCAGTCCCCCCTCCTCCTCCTCCTCCTCCCAGTCCCCTCCTCCTCCCCCCAGTCCCCCCTCCTCCCCCCAGTGCCCCCTCCTCCTCCTCACCCCAGTGCCCCCTCCTCCTCACCCCAGTGCCCCCTCCTCCTCACCCCAGTGCCCCCTCCTCCTCCCCCCAGTCCCCCTTCCTCCTCCCCCCAGTCCCCCCTCCTCCTCCCCCTCCTCCCAGTCCCCCCTCCTCCTCCCCCCAGTCCCCCCTCCTCCTCCTCCCCCCAGTCCCCCCTCCTCCTCCTCCTCCTCCTCCTCCCAGTCCCCCCTCCTCCTCCTCCTCCTCCCAGTCCCCTCCTCCTCCCCCCAGTCCCCCCTCCTCCCCCCAGTGCCCCCTCCTCCTCCTCACCCCAGTGCCCCCTCCTCCTCACCCCAGTGCCCCCTCCTCCTCACCCCAGTGCCCCCTCCTCCTCACCCAGTGCCCCCTCCTCCTCACCCAGTGCCCCCTCCCCCCTCCTCACCCCAGTGCCCCCTCCTCCTCACCCCAGTGCCCCCTCCTCCTCACCCCAGTGCCCCCTCCTCCTCCCCCCAGTCCCCCTTCCTCCTCCCCCCAGTCCCCCCTCCTCCTCCCCCTCCTCCCAGTCCCCCCTCCTCCTCCCCAGTCCCCCAGTCTCCCCTCCTCCTCCCCCCAGTCCCCCCTCCTCCTCCCCCCAGTCACCCCTCCTCCTCCCCCCAGTCACCCCTCCGCCTCCCCCCTCCTCCTCCCAGTCCCCCCTCCTCCTCCTCCTCCTCCCCCCAGTCACCCCTCCTCCTCCCCCTCCCCCCAGTCCCCCCTCCGCCTCATCCTCCTCCCCCCAGTCCCCCCTCCTCAGTCCCCCCTCCTCCTCCCCCCAGTCCCCCCTCCTCCTCCTCCTCCCCCCCGTCCCCCCTCCTCCTCCTCCGCCCCGTCCCCCCTCCTCCTCCTCCCCCCCGTCCCCCCTTCTCCTCCCCCCCTCGTCCCCCCTTCTCCTCCCCCCCCTCCCCCTCCCTCCTCCTCCCCCTCCTCCCCCCCAGTCCCCCCTCCTCCTCCTCCCCCCAGTCCCCCCCTCCACCTCACCCCAGTCCCCCCTCCTCCTCCCCCCAGTCCCCCCTCCTCCTCCTCACCCCAGTCCCCCCTCCTCCTCCTCACCCCAGTCCCCCCTCCTCCTCCTCACCCCAGTCCCCCCTCCTCCCAGTCCCCCCTCCTCCTCACCCCAGTCCCCCCTCCTCCTCCTCCTCACCCCAGTCCCCCCTCCTCCTCCTCCTCACCCCAGTCCCCCCTCCTCCTCCTCACCCCAGTCCCCCCTCCTCCTCCCAGTCCCCCCTCCTCCTCCTCCTCCCAGTCCCCCCTCCTCCTCCTCCTCCCAGTCCCCCCTCCTCCTCCTCCCAGTCCCCCCTCCTCCACCTCCTCCCAGTCCCCCCTCCTCCTCCTCCTCCCAGTCCCCCCTCCTCCTCCTCCCCCCCCGTCCCCCCTTCTCCTCCCCCCCTCGTCCCCCCTTCTCCTCCCCCCCCTCCCCCTCCCTCCTCCTCCCCCTCCTCCCCCCCCCAGTCCCCCCTCCTCCTCCTCCCCCCAGTCCCCCCCTCCACCTCACCCCAGTCCCCCCTCCTCCTCCCCCCAGTCCCCCCTCCTCCTCCTCACCCCAGTCCCCCCCTCCTCCTCCTCACCCCAGTCCCCCCCTCCTCCTCCTCACCCCAGTCCCCCCTCCTCCCAGTCCCCCCTCCTCCTCACCCCAGTCCCCCCTCCTCCTCCTCCTCACCCCAGTCCCCCCTCCTCCTCCTCCTCACCCCAGTCCCCCCTCCTCCTCCTCACCCCAGTCCCCCCTCCTCCTCCCAGTCCCCCCTCCTCCTCCTCCTCCCAGTCCCCCCTCCTCCTCCTCCTCCCAGTCCCCCCTCCTCCTCCTCCTCCCAGTCCCCCCTCCTCCTCCTCCCAGTCCCCCCTCCTCCACCTCCTCCCAGTCCCCCCTCCTCCTCCTCCTCCCAGTCCCCCCTCCTCCTCCTCCTCCCAGTCCCCCCTCCTCCTCCTGACCCCAGTCCCCCCTCCTCCTGACCCCAGTCCCCCCTCCTCCTCCTCCTGACCCCAGTCCCCCCTCCTCCTCCTCCTCCTGACCTCAGTCCCCCCTCCTCCTCCTCCTCACCCCAGTCCCCCCCTCCTCCTCCTCCTCACCCCAGTCCCCCATCTCCTCCTCCTCCTCACCCCAGTCCCCCCTCCTCCTCACCCCAGTACCCCCCTCCTCCTCCTCACCCCAGTCCCTCCTCCTCAACCCAGTTCCGCCTCCTCCTCACCCCAGTCCCCCCTCCTCACCCCAGTTCCCCCTCCTCCTCCTCCTCCCAGTCCCTCTCCTCCTCCTCACCCCAGGCCCCCCTCGTCCTCCTCCTCCTCCTCACCCCAGTACCCCCTCCTCCTCCTCACCCCAGACACCCCTCCTCCTCCTCACCCCAGTCCCCCCTCCTCCTCCTCCGCACCCCAGTCCCCCCTCCTCCTCCTCCGCACCCCAGTCCCCCCTCCTCCTCCGCACCCCAGTCCCTCCTCCTCCTCCTCCTCACCCCAGTCGCCCCTCCTCCTCCTCACCCCAGTCCCCCCTCCTCCTCCTCCTCACCCCAGTCCCCCCTCCTCCTCCTCCTCCTCACCCCAGTCACCCCTCCTCCTCCTCCTCCCAGTACCCCCTCCTCCTCACCCCAGTCCCCCCTCCTCCTCCTCCTCACCCCAGTCCCCCCTCCTCCTCCTCCTCACCCCAGTCCCCCCTCCTCCTCCTCCTCACCCCAGTCCCCCCTCCTCCTCCTCACCAGTCCCCCCCCTCCTCCTCACCCCAGTCCCCCCTCCTCCTCCTCACCCCAGTCCCCCCTCCTCCTCCTCCTCACCCCAGTCCCTCCTCCTCCTCCTCCCTCCTCCCCCCTCCTCCTCCTCCCCCCAGTCCCCCCTCCTCCTCCTCACCCCAGTCCCCCCTCCTCCTCCTCCTCACCCCAGTCCCCCCTCCTCCTCCTCCCCCCAGTCCCCCCTCCTCCTCCTCACCCCAGTCCCCCCTCCTCCTCCTCCTCACCCCAGTCCCCCCCTCCTCCTCCTCCTCCTCACCCCAGTCCCCTCCTCCTCCTCCTCACCCCAGTCCCTCCTCCTCCTCCTCCTCCTCACCCCAGTCCCTCCTCCTCCTCCTCACCCCAGTCCCCCCTCCTCCTCCTCCTCACCCCAGTCCCCCCTCCTCCTCCTCCTCACCCCAGTCCCCCCCTCCTCCTCCTCACCCCAGTCCCCCCTCCTCCTCCTCACCCCAGTCCCCCCTCCTCCTCCTCCTCACCCCAGTCCCCCCCTCCTCCTCCTCACCCCAGTCCCCCCTCCTCCTCCTCACCCCAGTCCCCCCTCCTCCTCCTCACCCCAGTCCCCCCTCCTCCTCCTCACCCCAGTCCCCCCTCCTCCTCACCCCAGTCCCCCCCTCCTCCTCCTCCTCACCCCAGTCCCCCCTCCTCCTCCTCACCCCAGTCCCCCCCTCCTACTCCTCCTCACCCCAGTCCCCCTCCTCCTCCTCCTCACCCCAGTCCCCCCTCCTCCTCCTCACCCCAGTCCCCCCTCCTCCTCCTCACCCCAGTCCCCCCTCCTCCTCCTCACCCCAGTCCCCCCTCCTCCTCCTCACCCCAGTCCCCCCTCCTCCTCCTCACCCCAGTCCCCCCTCCTCCTCACCCCAGTCCCCCCTCCTCCTCCTCACCCCAGTCCCCCCTCCTCCTCCTCACCCCAGTCCCTCCTCCTCCTCCTCACCCCAGTACCCCCCTCCTCCTCACCCCAGTCCCCCCTCCTCCTCCTCACCCCGGTCCCCCCTCCTCCTCCTCCTCCCCCCAGTCCCCCCCTCCTCCTCCTCCTCCTCACCCCAGTCCCCCTCCTCCTCCTCCTCACCCCAGTCCCCCCCCTCCTCCTCCTCACCCCAGTCCCCCCTCCTCCTCCTCCTCCCCCCAGTCCCCCCCCTCCTCCTCACCCCAGTCCCCCTCCTCCTCCTCCTCACCCCAGTCCCCCCCCCTCCTCCTCCTCACCCCAGTCCCCCCTCCTCCTCCTCCTCACCCCAGTCCCCCCTCCTCCTCCTCCTCCCTCCTCACCCCAGTCACCCCTCCTCCTCCTCCTCACCCCAGTCCCCCCCTCCTCCTCCTCCTCACCCCAGTCCCCCCTCCTCCTCCTCCTCACCCTAGTCCCCCCTCCTCCTCCTCACCCCAGTCCCCCCTCCTCCTCCTCCTCACCCCAGTCCCCCCTCCTCCTCCTCCTCACCCCAGTCACCCCTCCTCCTCCTCCTCACCCCAGTCCCCCCTCCTCCTCCTCACCCCAGTCCGCCCTCCTCCTCCTCACCCCAGTCCCCCCTCCTCCTCCTCACCCCAGTCCCCCCTCCTCCTCCTCACCCCAGTCCCCCCTCCTCCTCTTCACCCCAGTCCCTCCCCTCCTCCTCACCCCAGTACCCCCCTCCTCCTCCTCCTCACCCCAGTCCCCCCTCCTCCTCCTCCTCACCCCAGTCCCCCCTCCTCCTCCTCCTCACCCTAGTCCCCCCTCCTCCTCCTCACCCCAGTCCCCCCTCCTCCTCCTCCTCACCCCAGTCCCCCCTCCTCCTCCTCCTCACCCCAGTCACCCCTCCTCCTCCTCCTCACCCCAGTCCCCCCTCCTCCTCCTCACCCCAGTCCGCCCTCCTCCTCCTCACCCCAGTCCCCCCTCCTCCTCCTCACCCCAGTCCCCCCTCCTCCTCCTCACCCCAGTCCCCCCTCCTCCTCTCACCCCAGTCCCTCCCCTCCTCCTCACCCCAGTACCCCCCCTCCTCCTCACCCCAGTCCCCCCTCCTCCTCCTCCTCACCCCAGTCCCCCCTCCTCCTCCTCCTCACCCTAGTCCCCCCCTCCTCCTCCTCACCCCAGTCCCCCCTCCTCCTCCTCCTCACCCCAGTCCCCCCTCCTCCTCCTCCTCACCCCAGTCACCCCTCCTCCTCCTCCTCACCCCAGTCCCCCCTCCTCCTCCTCACCCCAGTCCCGCCCTCCTCCTCCTCACCCCAGTCCCCCCTCCTCCTCCTCACCCCAGTCCCCCCTCCTCCTCCTCACCCCAGTCCCCCCTCCTCCTCCTCACCCCAGTCCCCCCTCCTCCT
>NW_028225179.1:159878473-159969516 GCF_052327205.1 Somniosus microcephalus
CTATCATAGTAAAAGATCAAACTTAACATGAAATCCTTATATATTTCGACCTGGAACATCCAAGGTCTACGCTCTTCAGTGCTCGATGTGAAGAGTAGGACCCCAGAGTTCATAGATGAAACTAAAGATCTGGATATTATCATTTTACAGGAAACTTGGTATAGAGGAGAAGGACACACTGGCCGTCCCCAAGGGTACACAGAGCTGGTGGTCCCCTCCAATAAATTGCCAGGAGTAACCCAAGGCAGAGACTCCGGAGGCATACTGATTTGGTTTAAAACAGAGCTTAAGAATTGCATCAAATTTATTAAAAAGGGCGAAAACCACATGTGGCTCAAAATTGAGAGGGGGATTATCTCTAACACCCAAGATGTTTTCATTTGCGCACTCTATATCCCCCCAGTGGAATCCCCATACTTTAAAGAGGACACCTTCTCCAACATTGAGAGGGAGGTTATCCAATTCCAGGCCCAGGGGAACGTGTTGATCTGTGGTGACCTCAATTCAAGAACTGGCGAAGAACCAGACTTCACCAATAGTCAGGGAAACAATTACATATTCGGGAATAACCACTTCGATATCCCTTCCCATCCATACAGGCATAAATGCGACAAGCAGACAAATACCAACAGAAAACAGCTCCTGCAGCTCTGTCGAAGCCTGGGTCTGTACATTGTCAATGGTAGGTTCATGGGAGACCTCCTAGGAAGATCGATCTATTGCTCACCTCTTGGCTGTAGCACCGTAGACTATATGATTACAGATTTGGACCCATCCTCTTTCAGAGCATTCACAGTCAAACCACAAATAACACTGTCAGACCACAGTCAAATTACTATGTATCTTAAAAAGACAGAAACAACCAACACAGAAACACAACCCAGTAAGCTGTACAACACCAAAAAATCGTACAGATGGGCCAAAAACAGCACGGAAAAATACCAGAAAGCAATTAGCAATGAATCAACTCAAGCTCTCTTGGACACCTTTCTGGATAACATATACACTCACAATAAAGAAGGCGTAAACCGGGCAGTGAATAACCTAAACAATATTTTTGATAATTTGGCAACAAGGTCAAACTTGAAAGCTCGCAAGAACAAACGCAAAACAAAAAACTATGAAAAATGGTTTGACCCAGATTGCCATAACATGAGGAAAAAACTTAGAAAAATATCAAACCAAAAACACAGACAGCCAGAAAACGAGGAATTACACCTTAATTATTGTCAGACACTAACACAATACAGAAACACACTCAGAACCAAAAAAGAGCAGTATATTAAGAATACACTCAGCTCCATTGAGGAATCCATTGATTCCAATTGTTTCTGGGACAACTGGAATACACTACACAAAAAACAACTCGACGAATTGGCCATTCAAAATGGAGACACATGGGAAAACCACTTTGAAAAATTATACCAGAAAAACACACTAAGGCCAGAGCAACAGCAAATATGCAAAAAACTGGAAAAGCTTGAAATGGCCATAAAAGATAACCAAAACCCGCTAGACTACATAATAACAGAAAAAGAACTATTTGAAAAACTCAAGGACCCGCGACCAGGAAAAGCTTGCGGTGCAGACGGCATACTAAGCGAGATGATTAAACACACAGACGATAAAATGAAACTGGCTATCCTAAAACTCTTCAACTTGGTTCTGAGTGTCGGTTACTTCCCTGATATCTGGAACAAAGGACTCATAATGCCCATATACAAAAGTGGGGACAAAGTCGACCCAAATAACGATCGAGGCATCTGTGTAAACAGTAACCTGGGGAAGGTATTCTGTAGTATCATAAACAAAAGACTTATAAACTTCCTTGAGGAGCACAATGTCTTGAGTAAAAGCCAAATTGGATTCCTGCCAAACTATAGAACATCAGATCATATCTTTACCCTACAGACCCTAATTGACAAACACGTTCATCAAAACAAAAGCAAAATCTACGCATGCTTTATAGATTTCCAGAAGGCTTTCGATTCCATCTGGCACGACGGTTTATTCCTGAAACTTATCGAAAGCGGGGTAGGGGGAAAAACATATGATGTAATTAAATCAATGTATACAAACAACAAATGTGCAGTTAAAATTGGAGGCAAACAAACAAAATACTTCCCACAGGGGCGGGGGGTGATGCAGGGCTCTCCCATCTCACCGACACTCTTTAATATTTACATAAATTAATTGGCAAAACTACTTGAACAATCTACAGCACCCGGCCTCACCCTATACGAATCCAAGGTTAAATTCCTCCTCTATGCAGATGACCTGGTTCTGCTGTCACCAGCTAAGGAGGGTCTACAGCAGAACCTGGATCTGCTGGAGTCGTTCTGCCAGACCTGGGCCCTGACAATAAATCCCCAAAAAACCAAAGTCCTTGTGTTCCAACAAGGATCCAGACATCAGGGACTCAAAATAAATTTCACACTAGGAACAACTAAAATTGAACAAACCACTAACTACACATACTTGGGCTTAAAAATCAGTTCCACGGGAAATTTTCATCTGGCTGTGAATGAACTGAAAGAGAAAGCAAGAAGGGCTTTCTATGCCATTAAAAAATCAATCCAAATAGAAATCCCAATTAGCATTTGGCTCAAAATTTTTAAATCAGTAATTGGACCAATTGCACTCTATGGCAGTGAAGTGTGGGGACCGCTAACACAACAAGAATTTGCAAAATGGGACAAACACCCAATTGAGATCCTACATGCAGAATTCTGTAAAAGTATCCTCCGGACTCAAAGGAAAACCGTAAACAATGCATGCAGGGCAGAACTAGGCCATATCCATTAATAATCACTATCCAAAAAAGAGCCACCAAATTTTGGAAACACCTAGAAATGAGCAACCCCCAATGCTATCATTACGAAGCCCTGAAATGCCAAGAGAGGACCATAAAGAAGAATACCCTCAGTCAACTAGTCCTGGGACTCAGTGAAGTAACTACTAACACTACTAACAATAACCAGCCCCAGGACAGTGACAGCGTAACACAAAGAATTCGACCCAACACAATCGTCGCTAAGCAATAGGAAAAATATCTGTCATATTGGGCAGAAACAACAAAAACCCAAAGCAAACTCAATTGCTACTTGGCCCTAAACAGACAATACAACATGGCTGATTACCTGACCATGGTAAAGGATAGCAAACTGAGAAAAACCTTGACAATGTACAGACTTAGTGAACATAGCCTGGCAATCGAAAAAGGTAGACACAGGCAGACCCAGCTACCAAGAGAGGACAGGATATGCTCTCACTGCAGTCAGGGAGTGGTGGAGACAGAGATGCACTTCCTCGCAGCTTGTAGAAAATATCAGGGCATAAGGGAGAATTTCTACCCAAAATTCACAAAAATATACCCGGAATTCAGAAATTTGAATGACAACCAAAAACTCCCATACCTACTAGGGGAAGAGAGAAATTGTGTAACCTTAGCGGCACACTATGTTACAGCTTGCCATAAACAGAGGGACAACCACTAAATATAAGAAAAGAGTATATACAAATTATATGAATGTATATTTATACGCTCAGGGATATATCTGTTTATACACTGTATGGATAGATCTGTATTTTTGTGTACAACCATGAATGTTTTTCGATGCTTTGGCAACATAAGATGTACCTTGTCATGCCAATAAAGTGCTTTGAATTGAATTGAATTGAATTGGATGTGGTATACATGGATTTCAGTAAGGCTTTCGATAAAGTCCCGCATAGGAGACTGGTCAAGAAGGTAAGAGCCCATGGGATCCAGGGTGCCTTGGCACATTGGATCCAAAACTGGCTTCGTGGCAGAAGGCAGAGGGTGATGGTCGAAGGTTCTTTTTGTGACTGGAAGCTGTGTCCAGTGGGGTACCGCAGGGATCGGTGCTGGGTCCCTTGCTGTTTGTGGTCTACATTAATGATTTGGATGTGAATGTAAAAGGTATGATCAGTAAGTTCGCAGATGACACAAAAATTGGTGGGGTGGTAAATAGCGAGGAAGGTAGCCTCAGTCTGCAGGACGATATGGATGGGTTGGTCAGATGGGCGGAACAGTGGCAAATGGAATTTAACCCTGAAAAGTGTGAGGTGATGCATTTTGGACGGACTAACAAGGCAAGGGAATACACAATGAATGTCAAGACCCTAGGTAAGACAGAGGATCAGAGGGACCTTGGTGTGCATGTACATAGATCCCTGAAGGCAGCAGAACAGGTGGATAAGGTGGTTAAAAAGGCATATGGGATACTTGCCTTCATTAGCCGAGGCATAGAATATAAGAGCAGGGAGGTTATGATGGAGCTGTACAAAACGCTGGTTAGGCCAGAGCTGGAATACTGTGTGCAGTTCTGGTCGCCACACTATAGGAAGGATGTGATTGCTTTGGAGAGGGTGCAGAGGAAATTCACCAGGATGTTACCTGGGCTGGAGCGCTTCAGCTATGAAGAAAGACTGGACAGGCTGGGGTTGTTTTCCTTGGAGCAGAGAAGGCTGAGGGGGGACCTGATTGAGGTGTACAAAATTATGAGGGGCATAGATAGGGTAGATAGAAATGAACTTTTTTCCTTAGTAGAGGGGTCAATAACAAGGGGGCATAGATTCAAGGTAAGGCGCAGGAGATTTAGAGGGGATTTGAGGAATAACTTTTTCACCCAGAGGGTGGTTGGAATCTGGAACTCACTGCCTGAAAGGGTGGTAGAGGCAGGAACCCTCACAACATTCAAGAAGCATTTGGATGAGCACTTGAAATGCCATAGCATACAAGGCTACGGACCAAATGCTGGAAAATGGGATTAGATTAGACAGGGCTTGATGGCCGGCGCGGATGCGATGGGCCGAAGGGCCTCATTCCGTGCTGTATAACTCTATGACTCTATGACCTACGCTTGACTTCACCAATCTTTTTCTCCTCACATATCTATAAATGCTTTTACAGTCAGTTTTTACGTTCCCTGAAAGCTTACTCTCATACTCTATTTTCCCCTTCTTAATTATCCCTTTGTCCTCCTTTGTTGAATCCCAAAGAGCTCCTAATCCTCAGGTTTACTGCTTTTTCTGGCCAATTTATATGTCCTCTCCTTGGTTCTTATGCTATCCCTAATTTCCCTTGTTAGCCATGGTTGAGTCACCTTTTTTGTTTTATTTTTATGTCAAATTGGGATGAACAAATTCTGTAGTTCATCCATGCGATCTTTGAATGTTTACCATTGCCTATCCACTGTCCTGACGGCAGCAGGACAGTTAGATAAGGTGGTTAAGAAGGGAAATGGGATACTTTCCTTTATTAGCCAAGGCATATAATGTAAGAGCAGGAAGGTTATACTTGAACTGTGTAAAACAATAAAATAAAAACAGAAAATGCTGGGCGTATTCAGCATCTGTGGAGAGAGAGACAGAGTTAACGTTTCAGTTCTGGTCACTAGATTACAGGAAGGATGTGATTGCACTACAGAGGGGACAGAGGAGATTTACGAGGATGTTGCCCGGACTGGAGAATTTTAACTTTGAGGAATGATTGGATAGAACATAAGAACATAAGAAATAGGAGCAGGAGTAGGCCATTCGGCCCTTCGAGCCTGCTCTACCATTCAATGAGATCATGGCTGATCTTCTGCCTCAACTCCATTCACTGGCCCTATCGCCATATCGCTTGATGCCTTTACTAGTCAGAAATCTATCGAATTCTGTTTTGAATATACCCAATGACTGAGCCTCCACAGCCCTCTGGGGTAGAGAATTCCAAAGATTCACCACCCTCTGTGTGAAGAAATTTCTTCTCATCTCAGTCCTGAATGGCCTACCCTTTATCCTGAGGCTGTGGCCCTTGGTTCTAGGCTCCCCAGCTAAGGGAAACATTCTCCCAGCATCCACCCTATCCATCCCTACAATGATTTTGTATGCTTCAATGAGATCCCCTCTCATTCTTCTGAATTCAAGAGAATACAGGCCTAGTTTACTCAATCTCTTCTCATACGACAGTCCCGCCTTCCCAGGAATCAATCCCGTGAACCTTGGTTGCACTCCCTCTATGGCAAGTGTATCCTTCTGTAGGTAAGGAGAGCAAAATTGTAAACAGTACTCCAGGTGTGGTCTCACCAAGGCCCTATATAATTGGAGTAAGACTTCTTTACTCCTGTACTCAAATCCTCTTGTAATGAAGGCCAGCATACCATTTGCCTTCCTAATGGCTTGCTGCACCTGCACATTCACTTTCAGTGACTCATGTACAAGGACACCCAGGTCCCTTTGAGCATCTGCATTCCCCAATCTTTCACCATTTAGGAAATACTCTGCCTTTCTGTTTTTTCTACCAAAGTGGATAACTTCACATTTATCCACATTATATTCCATCTGCCATGTTCTTGCCCACTCACTGAGACTGTTGAGATCCCCTTGAAGCCTTTCCACATCCTCTTCACAACTGACACTGCCACCTAGATTTATATCATCAGCAAATTTGGAAATGGTACATTTAGTCCCCTCATCCAAATCATTGATATAGATTGTGAATAGCTGCGGCCCACACACCGGTCCTTGAGGTACCCCACTAGTCACAGCCTGCCATCCTGAAACAGACCCGTTTATCCCTACTCTTTGTTTTCTGTCTGTTAACCAATTCTCAATCCATGCTAGTATATTACCCCCAATTCTATGTGCCCTAATTTTGTTCACCAACCTCTTGTGTGGGACATTATCGAAGGCCTTCTGAAAATCCAGATACACCATATCTACCGGTTCCCCTTTGTCTACTCCACTAGTTACATCCTCAAAGAACTCCAATAGGTTTGTCAAACAGGATTTCCCTTTCATAAATCCATGTTGACTCTGCCCAATCTTACTATTAGTTTCTAAGTGCCCAGTTATTGCATTCTTTATAATAGATTCCAGCATTTTCCCAACTACTGATGTGAGGGTAACAGGTCTGTAGTTCCTTGTTTTCCCTCTCCCTCCTTTCTTAAATAGCAGGGTTACATTTGCTATCCTCCAATCTGCAGGAATCGTTCCAGAATCTATAGAATTTTGGAAATCCAGGGTGGAGCTCCGCCCCATCGAGCCGCCGCTTCCCAGTTTCTTCAGCCGGTTCTACCGAGTCCGACTTGGGACAAAGGACAGGCGCCAGGCTCCCAGCATGTCCCACGGCCCCGGGGAGCATGCGCACTCTCAGCGGGGAAATCAGCGCGTTCGATGGAGTGGTTTCTGGGGTGCGGGGAATTGTGGGTGCTGCGGCCGCCATTAATCTGCGGCTGTCAGGAAGAGTTTCATTGCAGGCTGGCGGAAGGTAGGTCCCTGGCCGCCTGCGTAGGTCTTTTTGTTCCTTCAGTTTGAGCTGGAGTGGAGATGGAGGAGAAGCTGCTGGGTTTAACCCCCAGTACTTCTGAGCCCAGGAGCACCCAACAATTTCCAATGTGAGTCTGTTAAGGGAGGTGGATTCTGGGGGAGATTAGGTTGCTAAACAGACTCTGTCCCTACAATAGGCTGGGGTTGTTTTCTTTGGAACAGAGGAGGCTGAGGGGAGACTTGATTGAGGTGTATAAAATTATGAGGGGCCTAGATAGAGTGGATAGGAATGACCTATTTCCCCTAGCAGAGGTTAATAACCAGGGGTCATAGATTTAAAGTAATTGGTAGATCGATTAGACGGGCGTTGATGAGAACTTTTTTCACCCAGTGCGTGGTGGGGGTCTGGAACTCACTGCCTCAAAGTCCTAGTGCGAGCAAGCACTGAGGCGAGTCATCAAAGAGTGCTGTGAGTTTGGGTAAGTGTGAGAGTTCTTTAATTGTTATTTCTCTTTAAATCATTCTTGATAAGATTACTTAAGCAGTTTAAGTAAAGGGGAAAAGTTAAATATTTGGGATTCCATTGGTTTAAGAAGAGTAAAACAAGGTTACACTGCAGTAGGAGTAAATTGGCACAGCAGGCAGTGAAAACCAGTTTTCTAACCAATCAGCAGGGGTGACTCATTTGGCTGTAAACAAACAAACAGTATAAAAAGACCAGTCCTAGTGCGAGCAAGCACTGAGGCGAGTCATCAAAGAGTGCTGTGAGTTTGGGTAAGTGTGAGTTAGGGTAAGTGGGGTGTTAGGTGCTCTTTTCAAATGTTAACTCTGTGGGTTGTAGTTAATAAGGCCTTTCTGGTGCAGAGTGACTGTTGGTAAACCATTTAACTGGTGTAACTAGAGGGATTGATTTAATTTAAATCCAATTAATTAAAGGGGATACTAGCATCTAAAATCGGGCACAGGGTGTCCATAACTAACAATAAAAAATTTAATTAATTACATAGAATGGAGCAGGTGATGTGTTACTGTTGCGAGATGTGGGAGCCGGTGAACCCCATTGAGGCTCACGGTGATTACGTCTGTGACAAGTGTCTGCTGCTACAGGAACTCCAGCTCCGTGTTGATGAGCTGGAGTCTGAGCTTCAGACACTGCGACACATCAGGGAGGGGGAGAAGTACCTGGACTCTGTGTATCAGGAGGTGGTCACACCTATGAAGTTAATTAATTCAGATGTAGCCCATGGTCAGGGACAGGACGGTGTGACTACGAGTGAGGCAGGTACGGGGATCCAGGAAGTAGAGCTGGAGGAGCCGCAGCCCTTGTTCTTGTCCAACAGGTTCGAGGTTCTTACTCCCTGTGGGGACAGGAGCAGGGACTGCAGGGAGGATGAGTAATCTGGCCACAGCACCGTGGAACGGGGGGCCATTCAAGAGGGGGGAGTAAATAGAAATGTTGTAGTGGTAGGGGATAGTATTATTCGGGGGATAGATAGAGTTCTCTGCAGCCAAGAGCGAGGGTCCCGAAGGCTGTGTTGCCTACCCGGTGCCAGGGTTAAGGACATCTCCTCTGGGCTGGAAAGAAACTTGCAGTGGGAGGGGGTGGATCCAGTTGTCATGGTCCATGTTGGTACAAACGACATAGATAGGACTAGGAAGCCGGTTCTGTTAAAGGAGTATGAGCAGCTAGGGGTCAAATTAAAAAACAGAACCTCAAGGGTAATAATCTCTGGATTATTACCTGAGCCACGAGCGAATTTGGCTAGGACAAATAAAATTAGAGAGTTAAATGCGTGGCTCAAAGACTGGTGTGGGAGAAATGGGTTTTGCTTCCTGGGACACTGGCACCAGTACTGGGGCAGGAGGGAGCTGTTCCATTGGGACGGGCTTCACTTGGCCAGTGCTGGGACTAGAGTCCTGGCGGATCATATAACTAGGGCTGTAGAGAGGACTTTAAACTAACTAGTGGGGGGGAGGTTCCTGGAGAGCAAATAATAAAAATGACAACAGAGAAGATCATAGACTTAGGTAGCAGTGGGGAAATTAAAAACCAGAGTGTGTCAGGAAGGGGCAGAAGGTATGGAGTAAAAGGTAAAGTAATAAAAAGGGCAAAAGCAGGAACTAAGTGTCACAAAACATATTTGAAAGTTCTCTATCTGAATGCACATTGCATTCGTAACAAAATAGATGAGTTAATGGCACAAATAACTACATATGGGTATGATCTTGTGGCCATTACAGAAACATGGCTGCAGGGTGACAATGCCTGGGTATTAAACATACCAAGTTATTTAACGATCAGGAAGGACAGGCAGAAAGGAAGGGGAGGTGGGGTGGCTATGTTAATAAAGGAAGGAATCACTGTAATACAGAGAAATGATATTGGGTCAGAAGATCAGGATAATGAAACAGTTTGGGTGGAGGTAAGGAATAATAAGGGGAACAAAACACTAGTGGGCGTAGTCTATAGGCCTCCGAACTGTGGCAACTCTGTTGGACAGAAATAGTTGAGGCTTGTAATAAGGGAACATCTATAATTATGGGGGATTTTAACTATCATATTAATTGGACAAATCAAATTGGGCAGGGCTGCCTTGAGGATGAGTTCATTGAGTGTATTAGGGATGGGTTTCTTGAGCAGTATGTAACTGAACCGACCAGGGGGCAAGCAACCTTAGATCTGGTCCTGTGTAACGAGACAGGATTAATTAAAAATGTCCTAGTAAAGGATCTCCTTGGAATGAGTGACCATAACATGGTTGAATTTCATATTCAATTAGAGGGTGAGAAGGTTGGATCTCAAACAAGCGTGCTAAGCTTGAATAAAGGAGACTATGAAGGTATGAGAGTGGAATTCAGTAGAGTGGATTGGGAAAATAGATTAAAGGGTAAGACGATACATGATCAGTGGTGTACATTTAAGGAGTTATTTTACAACTTCCAAAAAATATATATTCCACTGAGAAGAAAAGGGTGTAAAAGAAAAGACAGCCATCCGTGGCTAAGTAAAGAAATTAAGGATAGTATTCGACTAAAAACAAGGGCATATAAGGTAGCCAAATCTAGTGGGAGGATAGAGGATTGGGAAAACTTTAAAAGACAGCAAAAAATAACAAAAAGATTGATTAAGAAATGGAAGATAGATTATGAAAGTAAATTAGCAAAAAATATAAAAACAGATAGTAAGAGTTTTTATAGTTATATAAAAAGAAAAAGGGTGGCTAAAGTAAATGTTGGTCCCTTAGAGGATGAGACCGGGAAATTAATGGTGGGAAATATGGAGATGGCAAAAACATTGAATGAATATTTTGTATCAGTCTTTACAGTAGAGGACACTAAGAATATCCCAACACTGGACAAACAGGGGGCTATGGGGGGGAGGAGCTAAACACGATCAAAATCACTAAGGAAGTGGTACTCGGTAAAATAATGGGACTCAAGGTGGATAAATCACCTGGACCTGATGGCTTACATCCTAGGGTCTTGAGGGAAGTGGCGGTAGGGATTGTGGATGCATTGGTAATCATTTTCCAAAACTCCCTGGACTCAGCAAAGGTCTCGGCAGACTGGAAAACTGCTAATGTAACACCCTTATTTAAAAAGGGCAGTGGACAGAAGGCTGGAAACTATAGACCGGTTAGCCTAACATCTGTGGTAGGTAAAATTTTGGAGTCCATTATTAAGGAGACAGTAACAGGACATTTGGATAATCATAATTTAATAGGACAAAGTCAGTATGGTTTTATGAAGGGGAAGTCATGTTTGACAAATTTGCTGGAGTTCTTTGAGGAAGTAACATATAGGGTGGATAAAGGGGAACCAGTGGACGTAGTGTATTTAGACTTCCAAAAGGCATTTGACAAGGTGCCACACAAAAGATTATTGCTTAAGATAAAAAATCACGGGATTGGGGGTAATATTCTGGCATGGATAGAGGATTGGCTATCTAACAGAAGGCAGAGAGTTGGGATAAATGGTTCATTCTCAGACTGGCAATCAGTAACTAGTGGTGTTCTGCAGGGGTCAGTGCTGGGTCCCCAACTCTTAACAATCTATATTAACGATTTGGAGGAGGGGACCGAGTGTAACATATCAAAGTTTGCAGATGATACTAAGATGGGAGGGAAAGTAGTGAGTGAGGAGAACATAAAAAACCTGCAAGGGGACATAGACAGGCTAAGTAAGTGGGCAGAGATTTGGCAGATGGAATACAATACTGGAAAGTGTGAGGTTATGCACTTTGGCAGGAAAAATCGTAGAGCAAGTTATTATCTTGATGGCAAGAAACTTGAAAGTACTGAAGTACAAAAGGATCTGGGGGTCCTGGTGCACGAAACTCAAAAGGTTAGTATGCAGGTGCAGCAAGTGATTAAGAAGGCCAATGGAATGTTGGCTTTCATTGCTAGGGGGATAGAATATAAAAATAGGGAGGTATTGCTTCAGTTGTACAAGGTATTGGTGAGACCGCACCTGGAATACTGCATACAGTTTTGGTGTCCATACTTAAGAAAAGACATACTTGCTCTCGAGTCAGTACAAAGAAGGTTCACTCAGTTAATCCCGGGGATGAGGGGATGGACATATGAGGAGAGGTTGAGTAGATTGGGACTCTACTCATTGGAGTTCAGAAGAATGAGAGGCGATCTTATTGACGACACTAAACTAGGAGGAGGGGTGGGCTCTGATGAGGATGTCAGGAGGCTACAGTGCGATTTGGACAGGTTGGGGGAATGGGCGGATACGTGGCAGATGCACTATAATGTGGATAAATGCGAGGTTATCCACTTTGGGGGTAAAAACAGGAGGGTAGATTATTATCTAAATGGCAATAGATTGGGAGATGGGGAAGTGCAGAGGGACCTGGGTGTTCTTGTGCACCAGTCACTGAAGGAGAGCATGCAGGTGCAACGGGCGATTAAGAAGGCAAATGGTATGTTGGCCTTCATATCAAGGGGGTTCGAGTATAGGAATAGGGATACCTTACTACAGCTGTACAAGGTGCTGGTGAGACCGCATCTGGAGTATTGTGTACAGTTTTGGTCGCCCCATCTGCGGAAGGATGTTCTTGCCATGGAAAGAGTGCAACGGCGATTCACCAGGCTGATACCTGGAATGGCGGGAATGACCTACGAAGGGAGATTAAATAGTTTGGGCTTGTACTCACTGGAGTTTAGAAGATTGAGAGGGGATCTCATCGAAACATATAAAATTATGGCAGGCCTGGACAGGCTGAATTCAGAGAGAATGTTTCCAATGGCCGGGGAGCACAGAACCAGGGGCCACAGTCTAAAAATAGCGGGCAAATCATTTAAAACAGAGATGAGGAAGAATTTCTTCACTCAAAGAGTGGTGAGCCTGTGGAATTCCCTGCCACAGAGGGCTGTGAAGGCTAATTCAATAAATATTTTCAAGAGAGAATTGGATATATTTCTGAAGGCTAAGGGGATTAAGGGTTACGGAGAAAAGGCGGGGACGGGGTACTGAACTGGTAAGATCAGCTATGATCTCAGACGAAGATCAGCCATGATCTCATTGAATGGCGGAGCAGGCTCGAAGGGCCGAATGGCCTACTCCTGTTCCTATCTCTATGTATGTATCTATGAAACATATAAGATTGTGAAGGGGTTGGATCGGGTGGATGCAGGGAGGATGTTCCCGATGATGGGTGAAACTAGAACTAGGGGGCATAGTCTTAGAATAAGGGGCTGCTCTTTCAAAACTGAGATGAGGAGGAACTACTTCACTCAGAGGGTGGTAGGTCCATGGAATATGCTGCCCCAAAAAGCTGTAGAAGCTACATCATTACATAAATTTAAAACAGAAATAGACAGTTTCCTAGAAGTAAAGGAATTAAGGGTTACAGGGAGCGGGCAAGAATTTGGACATGAGTCTAGGTTCGGATCGGACATGGCCCTGTGGGTAGCGGAGCGGGCCCAGGGGCTGTGTAGCCTGATCCTGCTCCTATTTCGTGTGTCTAATTCTGTTAGATTCAGGAGATGGTTCTGTGATAGTAGATTGACAGTTAGGATCAGATCAGCCATGATCTTATTGAATGGCGGAGCAGGCTCGAGGGGCCGATTGGCCTACTCCTGCTCCTATTTCTTATGTTCTTATGTTCTTATGGTAGAGGCAGAAACATTCAACAGATTTTAAAAGTACTAGCATATGCACTTGAAGTGCCGTAACCTACAAGGCTACGGAGCAAGATATGGAAAGTGTGATTAGGCTGGATAGCTCTTTTCAGCCGACACAGATACAATGGGTCGAAAGGCCTACTAAATTTCTATGATTCTATTAAAATAGAAAAATAGAAGATAGGAGCAGGAGTAGGCCATTCGGCCCCTCGAGCCTGTTGCACCATTTAATGGGATCATGGCTGATCATCCAAATTCAGTGCCCTGTCCCTGCCTTCCCCCCATATCCCTTGATCCCTTTAGCCTTTAGAAATATATCTAACTCTTTCTTGAATATATTTAATGAATTGGCCTCAACTGCCTTCTGTGGTAGAGAATTCCACAGGTTCACCACTCTGGGTGAAGAAATTCCTCCTCATCTCAGTCCTAAATGGCTTACCCCTTATCCTTAAACTGTGACCCCTGGTTCTGGACTCCCCCGCCATTGGGAACATCCTTCCTGCATCTAGTCTGCCTAGTCCTGTTAGAAGTGTATAAGTTTCAATGAGATCCCCTCTCATTCTTCTGAACTCTCGTGAATATAAGCAAGATCGACCCAATCTCTCTTCATACGTCATTCCTGCCATCCCAGATATCAGTCTGGTGAATCTTCGCTGCACTCCCTCCATGGCAAGAACATCCTTCCTCAGATAATGCGACCAAAACTGCACGCAATTCTTAAGGTGTGGTCTCAACAAGGCCCTGTACAACTGCAGCAAGACATCCTTGCTCCTGTACTCGAATCCTCTCGCTATGAAGGCCAGCTTACCATTTGCCTTCTTAACCGCTTGCTGCACCTGCATGCTTACCTTCAGTGACTGGTGCACAAGAACACCCAGGTCTCGTTGCACTTCCCCTTTTCCCAATCTTTTGCCATTTAGATAATAATCTGTCTTCCTGTTTTTGCCACCAAAGTGGATAACCTCGCATTTATCCACATTATACTGCATCTGCCATGCATCTGCCCAATGACCCAACCTGTCCAAATCATACTGGAGTTTCTCGGCATTCTGCTCACAGCACACACGCCCACCAAGCTTTGTGTCGTCTGCAAACTTGGAGATACTACATCTAGTTCCTTCGTCTAAATCATTAATATATATTGTGAATAGCTGGGGTCCTAGGACTGATCTCTGCAGTACCCCACTAGTCACTGCCTGCCACTCGGAAAAAGACCCGTTTATTCCAACTCTTTGCTTCCTGTCTGCCAACCAGTTCTCTATCCAAGTCAGTATGTTACCCCCAATCCCATGTGCTTTAACTTTGCACGCCAATCTCTTATGCGGGACATTATTGAAAGTCTTCTGAAAGTCCAAATACACCACATCCACTGGTTCTCCCTTATCTATTCTACCATTTACATCCTCAAAAAATTCCAGTAGATTAGTCAAGCATGATTTACCTTTTGTAAATCCATGTTGACTTTGTCCGATCCTGTCACTGTTTTCCAAGTGCTCTGCTATTACATCTTTTATAATGGACTCTAGCAATTTCCCCACTACCGATGTCAGGCTTACCGGTCTATAATTCCCTGTTTTCTCTCTACCACCTTTCTGAAATAGTGGGGTTACATTAGCTACCCTCCAATCCATGGGAACTATTCCAGAGTCTATAGAATTTTGGAAGATGACCAGCAATGCATCTACTCTTTCTAGGGCCACTTCCTTAAGTACCCTAGGATGTAGATTATCAGGCCCTGGGGATTTATCGGCCTTCAATGCCCTCAATTTCCCGAGCACCATTTCCCTACAAATACTGATTTCATTCAATTCCTCCCTCTCATTAGACCCTATGTTCCCCGACATCTCTGGAAGGTTATTTGTTTCCTCCTTTGTGAAGACAGGACAAAGTATGTATTTAATTGGTCAGCCATTTCTTTGTTCCCCATTATAAATTCCCCTGATTCTGACTGCAAGGGACCTACGCTTGACTTCTCCAATCTTTTTCTCTTCACATATCTATAGAAGCTTTTACAGTCAGTTTTTATGTTTCCTGCAATTCTATTTTCCCCCTCTTAATTCATCCCTTTGTCCTCCTTTGCTCAATCCTAAACAGCTCCCAATCCTCAGGTTTGCTGCTTTTTCTGGCCAATTTATATGTCCTCTTCTTGGATCTTATGCTATCCCTAATTTCCCTTGTTACCCACGGTTGAGTCACCTTTTTTGTTTTATTTTTATGCCAAACAGGGATGAACAAATTCTGTAGTTCATCCGTGATCTTTATATGTTTGCCATTGCCTATCCATTGTCAACCCTTTAAGTAACATTCCCCAATCCATCCTAGCCAACACGTGCCTCATACCATCGTAGTTTCCTTTATTTAAATTCAGGACCCTAGTCTCTGAGTCAACTACTTCACTCTCCATCTTAATGAAGAATTCTATCATATTATGATTGCTCTGACCCAAGGGGCCTCGAACAACAAGATTGCTAATTAATCCTTTCTCATTACATAATACCCAGTCTAAGATGGCCTGATCTCTAGTTGGTTCTTCGACATATTGGTCCAGGAAACCATCCTGTATACACTCTAGGAATTCCTCCTCCACATTATTGTTACTAATTTGGTTAGCCCAATGTATGTGTAGATTAAAGTCACCCATGATAACTGCTGTGCCCTTATTGCACGCGTCTCTAATTTGCCGTTTAATGCCATCCCCAACCTCAGCATTACTGTTTGGGGGTCTGTATACAACTCCCACTAACGTTTTCTGCCCCTTGGTATGTCTCAGCGCTACCCATACAGATTCCACATCATCAGAGCTAATATCCTTCCTTACTATTGTGTTAATCACCTCTTTAACCAGCAATGCTACCCCACTTCCTTTTCCTTTTTGCCTGTCCTTCCTGAATATTGAATATCCCTGGATGTTGAATTTCCAGCCTTGGTCACCCTGAAGCCATGTCTAAGTAATTTCAATTACATCATATCAGTTTACATCTATTTGCGCAGCTAATTCATCCACCTTATTACGAATGCTCCGCGCATTAAGACACAAAGCCTTCAGGCTTGTTTTTTTAACATGCATAGTCCTTTTAGAATTATTATTTACTGTAGCCCTGTTTGATTTACACCCTTAATTTCTCTGCATTCCACATTTGCTTTTCTACTTCCTGTCTTTTGTTTCTATCCTTGCTTCCCTTTCCTCTGTCTCCCTGCACAGGTTCCCAACCGCCTGCCATTTTAGTTTAAACCCTCCCCAACAGCACTAGCAAACACTCCCCCTAGGACATTGGTCCTGGTCCCACCCAGGTGCAAACCATCCAGTTTGTACTGGTCCCACCTCCCCCAGAACCGGTTCCAATGTCCCAGGAATTTGAATCCCTCCCCCTTGCACCATTCCTCTAGCTACGTATTCATCTGAAATATCCTTCTATTTCTACCCTGACTAGCACGTGGCACTGGTAGCAATCCTGAGATTACTACCTTTGAGGTCCTATTTTTTAAATTTACTTCCAACTCCCTATATTCAGCTTTTAGGACTTCATTCTGTTTTTTACCGATATTGTTGGTACCTATATGCACGACAACTGGTTGTTCCCCCTCCCCCTCCAGAATGTCCTGCAGCCACCCCGAGACATCCTTGACCCTTGCACCAGGGAGGCAACATACCATCCTGGAGTCTCGTTTGCGGCCGCAGAAACGCCTATCTATTCCCCTTACAATAGAATCCCCTATCACTATAGCTCTCCCACTCTTTTTGCTCCTGTCCTGTGCAGCAGAACCGCCCCTGGTGCCAGGAAGTTGGCTGCTGCTGCCTTCCCCGTATTCTTCTATGATGTGGGATACAGGGCACTGGAGCTTCTTCTTCCTTTCTCCCATATGGGAGTAGAATAGCCAATCAGATGTCAGTATCTCAGTCAGGTATCCAGGCCAAAGCTTACGGTGTAACAGCGGATATCTTGTAGGCTGCCTGTGAATTTCCTCTGCGGGCAGCGCTCAATGATGTGCTCCAGGGTCTGATTAGGAGCTCCACAGTCACAGGATGGAGATGCTTTAATCTTCCATCTATGGAGAAGGTGGCAGCATCGACCATGAGCGGTTCTGAGGCGGTGGATGGTTGTCCATACAAAGCCAGGTGGGAATGTAAGTTGTGAGGAGGATGCAAAGAGGCTTCAAGGGGATATAGACAGGCTAAGTGAGTGGGCAAGAACATGACAAATCGAATATAATGTGGAGAAATGTGAAGTTATCCACTTTGTAGGAAAATTAGAAAATCAGAGTAATTTTCAAATGGTGAGAGATTGGGAAATGTTGGTGTTCAGAGGGACCTGGATGTCCTTGTACATGAATCACAGAAAATTAACAGGCAGGTACAGCAAGCAATTAGGAAAGCAAATGGCATGTTGGCCTTTATTACAAGAGGATTTGAGTATAAGAGTAACGACGTCTTACTGCCATTATATAGGGCCCTGGTGAGGCCTCACCTGGAGTATTGTGTACAGTTTTGGTCTCCTTACCTAAAGAAAGATATAGTGGACATAGAGGGAGTGCAACGAAGGTTCACCAGACTGATTCCTGGGATGGGCGACTTGTCCTATGTGCAGAGACTGAATAGACTAGGCCTATATTCCCTAGAGTTTAGAAGAATGAGAGGTGATCTCATTGAAACATACACAATTCTTACAGGACTTGACAGGGTAGATGCAGGGAGGATGTTTCCCCTGGCTGGGGAGTCCAGAACCAGGGGTCACAGTCTCGGAATAAGGGGGCGGCCATTTAGGACTGAGATGAGGAGAAATTTCTTCACTCAGAGGGTGGTGAATCTTTGGAATTCTCTACCCCAGAGGGCTGTGGAGGCTCAGTCGTTGAGTATAATCAAGACAGAGATCGAAAGATTTTTGGTTTTTAAGGGAATCAAGGGATATTGGGATAGTTCAGGAAAGTGGAGTTAAGGTGGATCAGGCATGATCTTATTGAATGGCGGAGCAGGCTCAAAGGGCCAAATGGCCGACTCCAGCTCCTATTTCTTATGTTCTTATGTCCACTGTTTGTGAGGAAGGTTTGATCTTTGGAGCTAAGGCGGGTAAATGGAGTTGAGGTGCAGATCAGCCCCGATCTCATTGAAAGGTGGAAAAACTCTCCAGGGGCTGAATGGCCGACTCCTGTTCCCACAACTAGCTCAGTCTGCTAAAGGGCAGAGGGGCTGCCCTTCAGGTGAGATGTTAATCCAAGGCCGCGTCTGCCTCAAGTGGGTGATTCAGATCCCGCGGCAAAGAGGAGCCGGGGAGTTCTCCCGGTGTCCGGGCCAACATTCCTCCCTCAACCAGCACCGCCAAAGAGAGATTAACTGGTCATTCATCTCATTGGCTCCCTGTGGGATCTTGCTGTGTGTAAAATGACTGCTGCATTTTCCTCACTAACCCCGGCTACTGCACTTGTGAGTAACACATTGCGGGTGCAGTGAGTTTCTGGGCTGGGTTGAGACGCTGTTTGATCGCAAGTCTTTCATTGTTACAAAGTGCACCGCCCGCACCTGCTGGCAGGATATCAGTGCTGCAGGAAAGAATTCCCCATTGAAAACGGCCCAAGAAGTGGTGACTGTCTCTGAAGGTTCACAAGGACAGTGATGCCCCGGGAGGGGGAAGGCCCCCATTGGCTCAGAGGATAAATGCCTCCAGGATTTAATGTCCTTCGGGTATATAACAGCCTTGGAGTTGATGGTGTTAGTGGAGGGTTTTGTATGTTTGATGTGGAAGTTGACTCTGTGCTTGTGGTTAATGGGCCAGAAATTGGACCTCATTCTCCCGGTTTATGGGGGCAAAATGGGCGCAGTGAGGGACAGATTTGGGGACCAAAGTCTGGCGCCCAATTGGCTCGCGCCATTTTCAGGCACCCTTGGAGTTCTCCCCAGTGTCCAGGTCAATATTTCATTGAACCAGTGAATGATACACCACAGGAGGAGGTCACTCGGCCCCTCGTGCCTGTGCCGGCTCTTTGAAAGAGCGAAACAATTAATCCCACTCCACTGCCCTTTCCCCACAGCCCATACTTTTCCCTTCAGGTATTTATCCAATTCCCTTTTGAAGGCTACTATTGAATCTGTATCCACCCCCCTATCAGGCAGTGCATTCCAAACACTGACCTCTCCTGTAAATAGGTTGTTCCTCATCTCGCCTCTGGTTCTTTTGCCAATTACCTTAAATCTGTGTTTTCTGATTGCCAATGCTTATCCCACTGGATACAGTTTCTCCTTATTTACTCTATCAGAACCCTTCATGATATTGACCAGCTCTGTGAAATCTCCCCTTAACCTTCTCTGGTCTAAGGAGAAAAAAAACTCAGCTTCTCCAAGTCTCTCCATGTAACTGAAGTCCCGCATCCCTGGTACCACCCCAGTAAATCTCTTCCTAAAGTGTGGTTCCCAGAATTGGACACAATACTCCAGCTGGGGCCGAACCAGTGATTTAGGAAGGTTCAGCATAACTTCCTTGCTATTGTAATCTATGACTCTGTTTATAAAGCTCAGGATACTGTATATTATTTAGCAGCCATCTCATCTTGTCCTGCCACCTTCAAAGATTTCTGTACAAACACCCCCAGGTCTCTCTCTTCCTGCACCCCCTTTAAAATTGTACCATTTATGTTATATTTGCCTCTCCCCATTCTTCCGATCGAAATGCATAATCTCACACTGTGTTGAATTGCATCTGCCATGTGTCTGCCCATTTCTGTCTATATCCTCCTGGAGTCTATTATTATCCTATTCACTGTTTACTACAATTCCGAGTGTTTTGTCATCTGCAAACTTTGAAATGTTGCCCTTTATACCCAAGTGAAGTGGAGTTAAGATGCAGATCAACCAATATCTAATTGAATGACGGCAGAGGCTCGAGAGGATGAGTGGTGTACTCCTGTTCCTGTGTCAGCCTAGAAACTAAGTGTAAGGAGGTGATGAGCTCTGGAAAACCCCGAATCCTGGGATGCTAAGACCCATCTCTGCACCTCCACTGTCTCTCTGCTTCAGATAGTGTGTCTCACCAGCAATCCAGCCTGGACCCTCCCTGGTCTGTGTGTCTCAGTAAACACACCAAGCAGTGCTCAGCAATTCTGACACCACCTTCTGATTTAGACACAGACTCTGCAGACAGATGAAGCAGATACTTTTATTTCTGTGTGCCGGGTACAAGCAGACAGCACTTTACAATTTATCAAACACTTTCAATACTTGGTTACAATGATATACTTTGTTTCCTATTAAACTCTGCAGGATACAACATTTAAAGCCACTCTTCAAACGCTGAAACACAGATGCAACTTTAAAATATGAGGTTGATCTGAATATGATAGACAGACTTGCATTTATATAGCGCCTGTCACAGCCTCAGGACGCCCAAACCGCTTTACAGCCGATGAAGTCCTTTTGCAGTGTCGTCATTGTTGTAATATAGGGAAACGCGACACAGTTCTTGCACAGCAAGCTCCCACAGACAGCAATCTGATTTTGATTTACTAATACTGGTTGAGGGATAAATAAAACACTGATATACAACATGGGTTCAGTCCCAGCTGGAGCATTGGGTCCAATTCTGGGCTCTATCACTCGGGTTACACCAGGCGGGGGCTCTTAAAATCGGCCCGATCAGTTCGGGATGGGAATTGTAAGAATCCAGAGTCTGGAACAAGGTGTAAATAAAACAAACAACACGTTTAGTTCATGTTTCTGGGATGTAATTAAGCCCCGAATCGCTGTGTGTTTAATAAATGCCGCTTCTATGGTGCAGTTTAATAACAGCGCTGGGCAGCAGAGGTGTTGCACTAATTCATCTCAAACACCGCCATGTAGCGCCACCTTCCACCTGTGGAGCAACATTACAGGCAGGAAGGTCACCGGGTTCCTGCAGCTCACAGCTCATTCCACCCAGTCAGTTCCTCTCTACAATTCACCATCCATTTGTTTCTTCTCTCCCCCTCCTTCTATTCCCCAGCCCTACACAGGCCCTTGCTGATCTTTCAGTTCCCAGTTCCGATGCAGGGTGTATTCCCGGAATGTTAACCTGTCTTCTCTCTCCACAGGTGATGACCTTGTCCACTCTCTATTCTAAACACTCCACACGCTTGAATGTTCTGATCATTTCCATCCCCTGGGTTTCCCCATGTTTCTGACACTCCCTCCTGTTCCCTTTTGATTTCACTTCTATCTGGTGCCCCTTTTACTTTTTCCTTCCCTCGGGTATTATTTAATTTGCCGTGTCTCGGATAGTCCCTTTGTCATGTCCTTCCCACTGGTGTTCTATCTCACCCTAGTTCCTCTCCCCTGCCCCTCTTTACCTTTAACTTCCCAGCTGGAGTCTGTGGTTCCCTTGGTGTATTTCTGCCCGTGTTTTAATTCTCCTCTGTCTCTGGGCCCCGATGATTCTCGATGTTCTTGAGGTTTTTATTTAATTTTACAGGAGTCTCTGGAGCAGTTGCCACGAGTTTGTTCCCCTGCACCGATTAAACAAACAAATCTCACCAACAAGACATTGTCACTCAGTTGTAGCCGCCCTGACCTCAGGTGACATTTGGACCATCCGCACCACCTGTGACTGAGACCGACGCCCATCAGTTTGCAGCTGGCAGGAGGCAGGGTGAAATTATGGGATGGACCTGTTAGTGACCTTTAACCCCACAGATTGTCAGCAGGGCGGAGTTTTCCCCGTCATCATTCGATCCCGGATGTAAGAAGGGAAAGATTCTCTCAGTGAAAGTGTGGGTGAAAGTGTGGAGATGGGACATGTTGTCCGCATTGTAAAATGACACCTGTCCGCCCTCATAGTCCAGGTACACCCCGATCTTCTGGGGCTTCACACTCGGGGTGAGGGGGGTGGAAAAGTTTGCGGTGTTGGCTAAATAGCCTCTTCCAGGGAACAGCCACACAGTCCAGTATCCGGTCTCAGGTCGACTCTTCCTTTCCTTTCGGCAGACTCTCGGGCCACTCCCACAACCCACTCAGTCTTGTTCCCCACCTCCACCTCCCAGTAGCATCTCCCTGATGTGAATCCCTCCGATCCCAGAACAAAGGGCAAGTAATCAAACCTCTCCGGGGTGTCAGGGAGCGGCTGCCATTTGTCTCCGATTCTCACATTGGTCCGATCCTCAGACAGGATGAGCCAGGGATTCGCTGTGTTCGGATCCAGAGTCACAGAGGCTGGAGCTGGGGGAAAGTTAAAATAACACAGTTGTAATGATATCAGCAAATAGTGATGATATTTGTCTGTGTTTGATTACTTATGCCTTACAGCATATTTGTCTGTGTTTTTGATTACTTGTGCCTGACCAGCAGAGGTCATGTGAGAGACAAGCAGTCCTGAGGAGTTTTACTTTCAGTTTCATTCTAGATGCATCACAGCATAGTGTGTTCTGTAAAAAGCTGTAGAAAGTCTTGAACAAGACTTTAGATTAAACAACATTCTCTTTCAGAAATGAGTCTTTATTGAACCCAAAAAGAAATCAAAACATGATGTCAGAAGTGGCTGAAAGAGAAAAAATCTGAAGTTAGCAACTTGATGGGACAGTGAAAGCAGTTGTGGCAAGTAAGCGAAATCAGCTCTCCACATATTAGCAAGCCAGAAGAGAACATCGTTGCTTACCATTAGAGAATAGCTAACAAAGTGAAAAAATGGATGGTTTACTCCCACCGGCGATGCTTCAATTGACAGGTAATGTGGCTGAAAATTGGAGAAGGTTCAAACAACGTTTAGAGTTGTATTTAGCGGCAATCGGAGCTGACGAGAAAAGTGATAAACAAAAATCGTCCGTGTTCTTACATGTCGTGGGTGATGCAGCGCTGGAGGTATATAATAATTTCATATTTGCTGTTGATGGAGACAAAATGAAGCTAGATAAAATAATGGAACAGTTTGAGGCCTACTGCATACCTAAACGCAATGTGACCTTTGAGAGGCACAAATTTTTCACATGTGTACAGAAAATCGGCGAGACTATTGATCAGTATGTGACTGAACTAAGAAACCGGAGCAAATCCTGTGAATTTTGGGGACTCACAGACTCGCTGATAAAAGACAGACTGGTGTGTGGTATTCGAGATAATGGTCTAAGGGAAAGACTGCTAAGAGAGCAAGATCTAGGCCTGGGACAAGCCATAGCACTGTGTAGGGTTACAGAGACTGTGAAGTTGCAGGCAAAGGAGCTGTTCAGTGACAGTAGCTGCAACGTGGATGCAGTGAGAAAGAACGGATACAAACCGTTTAACAAAGAGAGCGCCAATGTGAAAAAAGAGGCATGGCCAGCAAAAGAAAATGAAAGGGACAATCGGAAGTCATGTAGTCGATGCGGTACACAGCATCCACCAAGAAAGTGTCCAGCATATGGTAAAACATGCAATAGATGCAACAAAAACAACCATTATGCCCGTTGCTGTAAGAACCAAGCGCAACAACGCAAGGTCCATACAGTAGATGAAAGCGAGATAGAGGAATTCTATGTAGATGTTGTGTCTGAAAACAAAAGAGAAGAAAGAGACTGGATGTTGACACTAAAAGTGAACGACATACACATTCCATTTAAATTGGATACTGGAGCACAAGTTAATGTGATATCAGAGACCGATTTTAAGAGAATTAGACCCAGACCAAAGTTACATGGAATACAAGTGAAAGTGACCGGATACTCAGGTACTGATATACCAGTGAAAGGAAAATGCATTGTCAAAGTAACACACAAGGACAGAGAGCACACACTAGCATTAATCGTGGTGCCAAAGGATGTGCAAGCCATACTAGGTTTAAAAGCCTGTGAGAGACTGAACCTGGTAAAGAGAGTCCTCGTTGTGGAAAGTGAAAGAGAGACAGTCTATGATGAACTGAATGTTGCGTACACACCGGGTAAGCTGATGTATACAGCAGACACGTTGTCCAGAGCTGTTGACCCAAGTGAGCCCGCAAACACCACAATGGATGAAAAAGTGAACGCCTATGTGGACATGATCACAAGTGCACTGCCCATAGCAGATGCAAAAATGGAGCTCATAAAGACTGAGACAAACAAAGATGAAACAATGAGACGACTGAGAACAAGCATCTTGGATGGATGGCCCAACATGAAGCAAGACTGCTCACCTGATATAGCAGAGTACTGGAACTGCAGGGTGGAACTATCAGTGGTCGAAGACATCATCTACAAAGGAAGTAAAATAGTTATCCCAAAGAGTCTGAGAAGAGAGATGCTAAAAAAGATCCATGGAGGACATCTGGGCATCGAAAAGTGTAAGAAAAGAGCACGAGAGGTGATGTACTGGCCACGAATCAACCAAGATGTGACAAATGAGGTGTCAAACTGCACAATATGCCTGAAATATCGAGCAAGCAATCCGGTAGAACCACTAAAGCCACACTCAGCACCAGACAGACCTTACCAGAAGGTAGGCGCTGACCTATTCGTATGTCAAGGGAAGGACTATCTTGTCGTCACAGACTATTACTCCCTGTATCCAGAGGTTTGTAGACTGTACACCACCACTGCAGAAGCTGTGATAAGAAGTATGAAAGCCATATTCTCCAGACATGGCGTGGCAAGCGAGGTCTTCACAGACAATGGACCCCAGTTTAACAATGCAAATTTCCGACACTTTGCCAAAGAGTGGGACTTTGTCCACACAACGTCAAGTCCTCACTATCCACAGTCCAATGGACTAGTGGAAAAATCGGTCCAGACAGTGAAAAGACTGATGTACAAGGCAAAAGACAGTGGAACTGACTTCTACCAAAGCATGCTTGTATACCGCACAACGCCGCTCGAGTGTGGTATGTCACCAGCCCAACTCCTGATGGGACGTCGGCTAAGGTCAAACCTACCCATCCCGGAGAACCTCCTGAAAACAAAAGAGGGGGAGAAAGTGAGGAAGTTCAAAGAACAACAGAAAGAAAAGCAAAAGTACTATTATGACAGAGGAACACAAAACCTACCTGAACTCCACACTGGTGACCAAGTAAGGTTCAAAGACAAAACAAACACATGGACGGAGAAGGGAACTGTCCTGAGTGAAGTTCAACCAAGATCATACACCATTCAGACAGATGAGGGTGCTGTTCTGAGAAGAAATCGTCGAGATCTTCTCATGGGACCAGCCACAGCAGGTCAAGAGACTGATACTGGTGAACAACCTGATCACACAGCTGAGAACTAATCATCTGAGGCAACAACTCAGATTCAAGGACAATCAATCAGAAAATCCTCAAGACACGTGAAGCCTCCTGAGAGACTCATTGAGCAAATTTAAGGACTATTGTTAAAGAAGGAAGTAATGTTATCTTATTCTTTCTTCAAGTTCTAGTGTATTGACATATTTCATGTGAACACACAAAGCAAGGGTAAAAAACCTTGATCATTATAATGATAATGTAAGTTCATTAAATGTTGTTAGTTAAAAGTAAAATACTTTTGTTTTAAGAAAGGGAGATGTAATGATATCAGCAAATAGTGATGATATTTGTCTGTGTTTGATTATTTATGCCTTACAGCATATTTGCCTGTGTTTTTGATTACTTGTGCCTGACCAGCAGAGGTCATGTGAGAGACAAGCAGTCCTGAGGAGTTTTACTTTCAGTTTCATTCTAGATGCATCACAGCATAGTGTGTTCTGTAAAAAGCTGTAGAAAGTCTTGAACAAGACTTTAGATTAAACAACATTCTCTTTCAGAAATGAGTCTTTATTGAACCCAAAAAGAAATCAAAACAACAGTCAGTGATTTAGTTTCTTGCTGTGATTTATTCAAAGACTTTCCTTTTTAAAGTGACCACCCGGGCTCTGGGTTATGTTCATGGAATCTGCTGCCACTCCAGGGTTTACGTCCTGGAGGTCGATTTACATCGTTTTCATCCCCAACTCATAGATAAAGGCCAGAGAACCACTGGAGACAGCGGGGGGGGAGGTGAGAGACTGCCCCGGACACCTGAAAAATCAACCAACCCAATTACCGGTTGGACTAGAACCATAGAATCTTACATCACAGGAGGCGGCCATTCGGCCTGTGCCGGCTCTTTGAAAGAGCTGTCCAATTCAGGCCCACAGCCCAGCTTTTAGTGCTCTCCCAGTCCATGTCCGTGTCTTTTGAGAGTTGCTCTGCAATCTGCTTCCACCACCCTGTCATACAGCGCTTTCCACATCTTAACAACCCTCTGTGGGAAACAATTTCTCCTCATTTCCACTCTAGTTTTTCTGCCAATTATTTTAAATCAATGACCTCTGGTTACAGACCCACTTGACAAAGGAAACTGGTTCTCCTCATCTGCTCCATCAAAATCCCTCACAATTTTAAGTACCTCTACTAAACCTACCCTCAACCTTTTTGAGGTTATCCCTAATATGTTGTTGACTTTGTTAATGTGTTAAACCCATGGATGTGTATCGTCTCTATACAGTTTCAGATCTTGAAAACTTCAGTAAGATCTCCCCAAGCCCTCCCTTATCCAATACAAAGACTCCCAGATTCTGCAGCCTCTCCTCTTGACTAAGGTGCCTAAACCGACTGATCAGATTAGTTGCCTTTTACCGCATGCTCTCCAATGGCCGCAGGTCTTCCTGATAATATGTTGATCAAAATGTTACCCAGAACTGCAGCCGGGGCCGGACCAGTCTCCTCTACCAATTCAGTCTCACACCCTGAGATTGGTGCTCTAGTCCTCTGAACTCCAGCCAGGGCCGGACCAGTCTCCTCTACAAATTCAGTCTCACACCCTGAGATTGGTGCTCTAGTCCTCTGAACTCCAGTCGGGGCCGGACCAGTCTCCTCTACAAATTCAGTCTCACACCCTGAGATTGGTGCTCTAGTCCTCTGAACTCCAGCCGGGGCCGGACCAGTCTCCTCTACAAATTCACTCTCACCCCCTGAGATTGGTGCTCTAGTCCTCTGAACTCCAGCCGGGGCCGGACCAGTCTCCTCTACAAATTCAGTCTCACACCCTGAGATTGGTGCTCTAGTCAGAGTCATAGAGTAATACAGCACGGATAGAGGCCCTTCGGCCCATCGTGTCCGCGCCGGCCATCAAGCCCTGTCTAATCTAATCCCATATTCCAGCATTTGGCCCGTAGCCTTGTATGCTATGGCATTTCAAGTGCTCATCCAAATGCTTCTTAAATGTTGAGGGTTTCTGCCTCCACAACCCTTTCAGGCAGTGAGTTCCAGACTCCAACCACCCTCTGGGTGAAAAAGTTCTTTCTCAAATCCCCTCTAAACCTCCCGCCCTTTACCTTGAATCTATGCCCCCTAGTTATTGACCCCTCTACTAAGGGAAAAAGCTCCTCAGCATCCATCCTATCTATGCCCCTCATAATTTTGTACACCTCAATCATGTCCCCCCTCAGCCTCCTCTGCTCCAAGGAAAACAAACACAATCTGCCTAGTCTCTCTTCATAGCTGAAGCGCTCCAGCCCTGGTAGCATCCTGGTGAATCTCCTCTGCACCCTCTCTAACGCGATCACATCCTTCCTGTAGTGTGGCGACCAGAACTGCACACAGTATTCCAGCTGTGGCCTAACCAGTGTTTTATACAGCTCCATCATAACCTCCTTGCTCTTATATTCAATGCCTCGGCTAATGAAGGCAAGTATCCCATATGCCTTTTTTACCACCTTATCCACCTGTTCCGCCACCTTCAGGGATCTGTGTACTTGCACACCCAGATCCCCCTGACCCTCCGTCTTGCCTAGGGTCTTTCCATTCATTGTGTATTCCCTTGCCTTGTTAGTCCCCGCAAAGTGCATCACCTCGCACTTTTCCGGGTTAAATTCCATTTGCCACTGTTCCGCCCATCTGACCAACCCATCTATATCGTCCTGCAGACTGAAGCTACCCTCCTCACTATTTACCACCCTACCAATTTTTGTATCATCCGCGAACTTACTGATCATACCCTTTACATTCATATCCAAGTCATTAATGTAGACCACAAACAGCAAGGGACCCAGCACCGATCCCTGTGGTACCCCACTGGCCACAGGCTTCCAGTCACAAAAACAACCTTCGACCATCACCCTCTGCCTTCTGCCACTAAGCCAGTTTTGTATCCAATGTGCCAAGGCACCCTGGATTCCATGGGCTCTTACCTTCTTGACCAGTCTCCTGTGCGGGACTTTATCGAAGGCCTTACTGAAATCCATGTATACCACATCCACTGCGTTACCCTCATCCACACACCGAGTCACCCCCTCAAAAAATTCAATCAAATTAGTCAGACATGATCTTCCCTTGACAAAGCCATGTTGACTATCCCTGATTAATCCTTGCCTCTCCAAGTGGAGACTAATTTTGTCCCTCAGGATTTTTTCCAATAATTTTCCTACCACTGATGTTAGGCTCACTGGCCTGTAATTCCCCGGTTTCTCCCTTCTACCCTTCTTGAATAATGGTACTACATTAGCGGTTCTCCAGTCCTCTGGCACATCCCCTGTGGCCAGAGAGGTCCTGAATATATGTGTTAGAGCCCCCGCAATCTCCTCCATTGCCTCACACAGCAGCCTGGGATAAATTTCATCCGGGCCTGGGGATTTATCCATTTTTAGGCCAGTTAAAACCACCAATACCTCCTCCCTCTCGATGTTAATATGTTCGAGCATATCACAGTCCCCCCGCCCCCAGCCGGGGCCGGACCAGTCTCCTCTACAAATTCAGTCTCACACCCTGAGATTGGTGCTCTAGTCCTCTGAACTCCAGCCGGGGCCGGACCGGTCTCCTCTACAAATTCAGTCTCACACCCTGAGATTGGTGCTCCAGTCCTCTGAACCCCAGCCGGGGCCGGACCAGACTCCTCTACAAATTCAGTCACACACCCTCAGATTGGTGCTCTAGTCTTCTGAACTCCAGCCGGGGCTGGACCAGTCTCCTCTACAAATTCAGTCTCACACCCTGAGATTGGTGCTCTAGTCCTCTGAACACCAGCCAGGGCCGGACCAGTCTCCTCTACAAATTCAGTCTCACATCCTGAGATTGGTGCTCTAGTCCTCTGAACCCCAGCCGGGGCCGGACCAGTCTCCTCTACACATTCCCTCTCACACCCTGAGATTGGTGCTCTAGTCCTCTGAACTCCAGCCGGGGCCGCACCAGTCTCCTCTACAAATTCACTCTCACACCCTGAGATTGGTGCTCTAGTCCTCTGAACTCCAGCCGGGGCCGGACCAGTCTCCTCTACAAATTCAGTCTCACACCCTGAGATTGGTGCTCTAGTCCTCTGAACTCCAGCCGGGGCCGGACCAGTCTCCTCTACAAATTCAGTCTCTCAACCTGAGATTGGTGCTCGAGTCCTCTGAACTCCAGCCGGGGCCAGACCAGTCTCCTCTACAAATTCACTCTCACACCCTGAGATTGGTGCTCTAGTCCTCTGAACTCCAGCCGGGGCCGGACCAGTCTCCTCTACAAATTCAGTCTCACACCCTGAGATTGGTGCTCTAGTCCTCTGAACTCCAGCCGGGGCCGCACCAGTCTCCTCTACAAATTCAGTCTCACACCCTGAGATTGGTGCTCTAGTCCTCTGAACTCCAGCCGGGGCCGGACCAGTCTCCTCTACAAATTCACTCTCACATCCTGAGATTGGTGCTCTAGTCCTCTGAACTCCAGCCGGGGCCGGACCAGTCTCCTCTACAAATTCACTCTCACATCCTGAGATTGGTGCTCTAGTCCTCTGAACTCCTGCCGGGGCCGGACCAGTCTCCTCTACAAATTCAGTCTCACACCCTGAGATTGGTGCTCTAGTCCTCTGAACTCCAGCCGGACCCGGACCAGCCTCCTCTACAAATTCAGTCTCACACCCTGAGATTGTTGCTCTAGTCCTCTGAACTCCAGCCAGGGCCGGACCAGTCTCCTCTACAAATTCAGTCTCACACCCTGAGATTGGTGCTCTAGTCCTCGGAACTCCAGCCGGGGCCGGACCAGTCTCCTCTACAAATTCACTCTCACACCCTGAGATTGGTGCTCTAGTCCCCTGAACTCCAGCCGGGGCCGCACCAGTCTCCTCTACAAATTCAGTCTCACACCCTGAGATTGGTGCTCTAGTCCTCTGAACTCCAGCCGGGGCCGGACCAGTCTCCTCTACAAATTCAGTCTCACACCCTGAGATTGGTGCTCTAGTCCTCTGAACTCCAACCGGGGCCGGACCAGTCTCCTCTACAAATTCACTCTCACACCCTGAGATTGGTGCTCTAGTCCTCTCAACTCCAGCCAGGGCCGGACCAGTCTCCTCTACAAATTCAGTCTCACACCCTGAGATTGGTGCTCTAGTCCTCTGAACTCCAGGCGGGGCCGGACCAGTCTCCTCTACAAATTCAGTCTCACACCCTGAGATTGGTGCTCTAGTCCTCTGAACTCCAGCCGGGGCCGGACCAGTCTCCTCTACAAATTCAGTCTCACACCCTGAGATTGGTGCTCTAGTCCTCTGAACTCCAGGCAGGGCCGGACCAGTCTCCTCTACAAATTCAGTCTCACACCCTGAGATTGGTGCTCTAGTCCTCTGAACTCCAGCCGGGGCCGGACCGGTCTCCTCTACAAATTCAGTCTCACACCCTGAGATTGGTGCTCTAGTCCTCTGAACTCCAGCCGGGGCCGGACCAGTCTCCTCTACAAATTCAGTCTCATACCCTGAGATTGGTGCTCTAGTCCTCTGAACTCCAGCCGGGGCCGGTCCAGTCTCCTCTACAAATTCAGTGTCACACCCGGAGATTGGTGCTCTAGTCCTCTGAACTCCAGCCGGGGCCGGACCAGTCTCCTCTACAAATTCACTCTCACATCCTGAGATTGGTGCTCTAGTCCTCTGAACTCCAGCCGGGGCCGGACCAGTCTCCTCTACAAATTCAGTCTCACACCCTGAGATTGGTGCTCTAGTCCTCTGAACTCCAGCTGGACCCGGACCAGCCTCCTCTACAAATTCAGTCTCACACCCTGAGATTGGTGCTGTAGTCCTCTGAACTCCAGCCAGGGCCGGACCAGTCTCCTCTACAAATTCAGTCTCACACCCTGAGATTGGTGCTCTAGTCCTCGGAACTCCAGGCGGGGCCGGACCAGTCTCCTCTACAAATTCACTCTCACACCCTGAGATTGGTGCTCTAATCCCCTGAACTCCAGCCGGGGCCGGACCAGTCTCCTCTACAAATTCAGTCTCACACCCTGAGATTGGTGCTCTAGTCCTCTGAACTCCAGCCGGGGCCGGACCAGTCTCCTCTACAAATTCAGTCTCACACCCTGAGATTGGTGCTCTAGTCCTCTGAACTCCAGCCGGGGCCGGACCAGTCTCCTCTACAAATTCAGTCTCACACCCTGAGATTGATGCTCTAGTCCTCTGAACTCCAGTCGGGGCCGGACCAGTCTCCTCTACAAATTCAGCCTCACACCCTGAGATTGGTGCTCTAGTCCTCTGAACTCCAGCCGGGGCCGGACCAGTCTCCTCTACAAATTCAGTCTCACACCCTGAGATTGGTGCTCTAGTCCTCTGAACTCCAGCCAGGGCCGGACCAGTCTCCTCTACAAATTCACTCTCACACCCTGAGATTGGTGCTCTAGTCCTCTGAACTCCAGCCGGGGCCGGACCAGTCTCCTCTACAAATTCACTCTCACACCCTGAGATTGGTGCTCTAGTCCTCTGAACTCCAGCCAGGGCCGGACCAGTCTCCTCTACAAATTCAGTCTCACACCCTGAGATTGGTGCTCTAGTCCTCTGAACTCCAGCCGGGTCCGGACCGGTCTCCTCTACAAATTCAGTCTCACACCCTGAGATTGGTGCTCTAGTCCTCTGAACTCCAGCCGGGGCCAGACCAGTCTCCTCTACAAATTCAGTCTCACACCCTGAGATTGGTGCTCTAGTCCTCTGAGCTCCAGCCGGGGCCGGACCAGTCTCCTCTACAAATTCACTCTCACACCCTGAGATTGGTGCTCTAGTCCTCTGAACTCCAGGCGGGGCCGGACCAGTCTCCTCTACAAATTCAGTCTGACACCCTGAGATTGGTGCTCTAGTCCTCTGAACTCCAGCCGGGGCCGGACCAGCCTCCTCTACAAATTCAGTCTCACACCCTGAGATTGGTGCTCTAGTCCTCTGAACTCCAGCCGGGGCCGGACCAGTCTCCTCTACAAATTCAGTCTCACACCCTGAGATTGGTGCTCTAGTCCTCTGAACTCCAGCCGGGGCCGGACCAGTCTCCTCTACAAATTCACTCTCACACCCTGAGATTGGTGCTCTAGTCCTCTGAACTCCAGGTGGGGCCGGACCAGTCTCCTCTACAAATTCAGTCTCACACCCTGAGATTGGTGCTCTAGTCCTCTGAACTCCAGCCGGGGCCGGACCAGTCTCCTCTACAAATTCACTCTCACACCCTGAGTTTGGTGCTCTAGTCCTCTGAACTCCAGCCGGGGCCGGACCAGTCTCCTCTACAAATTCAGTCTCACACCCTGAGATTGGTGCTCGATTCCTCTGGTTATACAGATCCCTTTACTGCTTTGGCACACAGTGCTGATGGCTTCAGCCACTTAACCGGAGGAACCCACAAGAAAGCAAAATATGAGAATGGAGAGGCTCCCGGGGATTAACAACTGACAACGTGATCATTTAATCTGGGGTCTGGGAGCACGTTCAGTCTCTTCTCATCTGGATTTATAAATCAGGAAAAGGAATAGAAGACTTTTACCGGGGTGAATGGCGTCTATCATTTCTCTCCACGCTGAGTACTGTAAAGGGCCGTTGAACTTTCCGATAGACAGGGCGCCATCTGCTACTGACTGTCCTTGATAGTCCTCACTACTGCTGTAAATATTAAACAGTGGATGTTATAAATTGACCATAAACAATTTTCTGAGTTCTTTTCCCAAACTGTGCAGAGTTTCAGTAAAGAACATGTCCTACCTCCTCATCCAACAAACTTCCTCCTGAAATAAAAAAAACACAATGAGTTGAGAGAGACTGAGCGTCTATATCGTGACAGCTGAAATTACACCCAGATTGTTACAAGCTGCTGAAAATCCGAATTTTCGCTTCTTCTCGTTATATAATCAATGACCTGGACTTGAATATACAAGGCGCCATTGAAACATCGGATATACAGCACTGAAACAGGCCATTCGGCCCAACTAGTCCATGCTGCCGTTTATGCTCCACTCGAGCCTCTTCCCGTCTTTCCTCATCTAACTTTATCAGCATAACCCTCGATTCCCCCTCAGCCTTCTCCCAGCCTTTTCATCCTTTCCCAATATGTAAACCCTCACTTTTCTGGTATCATCCTTGTGAATCTTCCCTGCACCCTTTCCAGAGCCTCTATATCCTTTTTATAATATGGTGACCAGAATTGTACGCAGCTAAGTATAACCAAGGGTGAAAGCACGGAAGGCAGCTGGCCCAGACGGGGTTCCACCCCGTGTCTTCAAGACCAGCTGGCTCCTGTGTTCACGGACATTTTTAACATCTCACTGCAGCAGTCTGTTGTACCAGTGTGCTTCAAGAAGACAATCATTGTGCCGTTACCTAAGAAGACCAAGGTAACAGGCCTCAATGACTATCGTCCCATGGCTCTAACATCCATAGCCATGAAGTGCCTGGAAAAGCTGGTCATGACCCACATAAACAGCATCATCCCCGACTCCTTGGACCTGTTCCAGTTCGCATACAGGGCGAACAGGTCTGTGGACGATGCCATCTCCCTAACACTACACACTGCCCTGGAACACCTCGGCAGGAGGGACACTTACGTCAGACTGTTGTTCATTGACTACAGCTCTGCATTTAATACTATTGTTCCCTCCAAGCTGGTCCTGAAACTGAGGGACCTAGGCCTGGGCACCCCCATCTGCAATTGGATTCTGGATTTCCTGACTGGTAGGCCTCAAGTGGTGAAAATAGGGAACAACACCTCATCCACTCTGGTCCTCAACACCGGAGTGCCACAAGGCTGCTGCCTCAGTCCTTGGCTGTACTCTCTGTTTACACATGACTGTACAGCCATACACAGCAACAACCGGATCAAGTTTGCCGACGACACCACAATAATTGCCCTGATAAGCAACGATGACGAGACGGAGTACAGAGATGAGATAGTCCAGCTGATGAGATGGTGCAATATCAACAACCTTGCCCTGAACGTTGGTAAGACTAAGGAGCTCCTCGTGGACTTCAGAAGCCACCAAGGGAACCACCGCCCCATCATCATAGACGGGACACCAGTGGAAGTCGTCAGTTGCTTCCGATTCCTGGGACTGCAGATCTCCGATGACCTGGCCTGGAACCACAATACTGAGGCCATGCTGAAGAAGGCACACCAGCACCTCTACCCTCTACGGTGCCTGAGGAAATGTGGCATAAGCACACAGTGGCTTGTGAACTTTTACCGCGGCACCATAGAGAGCGTCCTGACGGGTGGTGTCAATGTGTGGTATGGTAACACCACTGCACAGGACAGGAAAGCCATCCAGAGGGTTGTGAGGACGGCAGAAAAGATCATCGGGTGTGCACTTCCGTCCATCGAGGAGATCTTCCAGACCAGGTGTCAGAACAAGGCCTGCTCCATCATCCAGGACCCCAATCACCCTGGGCATGAACTGTTCTCCCTCCTGCGGTCTGGCCGTCGGTACCGCAGCATCCGAACCAGGACCAGCAGGTTCAAGAACAGTTTCTACTCACAGGCAGTGCGCCTACTGAACTGCTAACCGCACTGCCCCACATATCATAGTCACATTCTCCCCTCCACCCTGGAATTGTATATCACATGAACTGTGAGCGCACAAGAACATTCTTGATCACTGGACTGTGTGCACATAGGACTCTTGTACCTCAACCTTAACTTATATAACTTATAACTCATTTGTACATTGCACACTGCATTTTAACTTATACTTATTTATATATAAATATATTATATACTTATACTACCATATACTTATCATATTACATTACTATTACTTCCAGTGGTAATAGAGGCTTTTTGCACTATTCATCATATCCTGCAACTTGGACTGTCATTGCTATACTTATTTGCTTATTGTTTCTATATTTATATACTTGTTTTTACTTTTGCTTTTTATATTTATACTTATATTGTGGGAGTGAGTGGAGAGTAAGCATTCCATTGTAGTTACATATGGCAATAAAATAATCTTGAATCTTGAAGGTTCGATACAAGTTTAGCATAACTTCCCTACTTTTCAATTCTATCCCTCTGGAAATAAACCCTAGAGCTTGGTTTACTTTTTTGATGGCCTTGTTAACCTGTGTCGATACTTTTAGTGCTGTGTATATTTGCACTCCGAGATCCCTTTGCTCCTCTACTCCACCCAGACTCGCACCCTCCAAGTAATAAGTGACCTCCCTATTCTTCCTACCAAAATGCAATACCTCACATTCATGTGTTGAAATTCATTTGCCAATTATATGCCCATTCTGCAAGTTTATTAATCTCTTCCTGTAATTTGTTGCAGCCCTCCTCAGTATTGACTATTCCCCTGTCATATGCAAATTTAGAAATTGTTTATGATTCCAAAGTCTAAATTGTTAATATAAATTGTGAACAAGTGGTCCGTCCCAGCACTGATCCTTGTGGCAAACCACTTCCCACTTCAGGAAGTAACGTATAGGGTGGATAAAGGGGAACCAGTGGACGTAGTGTATTTAGACTTCCAAAAGGCACCGAGTGTAACATATCAAAGTTTGCAGATGATACTAAGATGGGGGGGAAAGTAGTGAGTGAGGAGGACATAAAAAAAACCTTCAAGGGGACATAGACAGGCTAAGTAAGTGGGCAGAGATTTGGCAGATGGAATGCAATACTGGAAAGTGTGAGGTTTTGCACTTTGGCAGGAAAAATCGTAGAGCAAGTTATTATCTTAATGGCAAGAAACTGGAAAGTACTGAAGTACAAAGGGATCTGGGGGTTCTGGTGCACGAAACTCAAAAGGTTAGTATGCAGGTGCAGCAAGCGATTAAGAAGGCCAATGGAATGTTGGCTTTCATTGCTAGGGGGATAGAATATAAAAACAGGGAGGTATTGCTTCAGTTGTACAAGGTATTGGTGAGACCGCACCTGGAATACTGCGTACAGTTTTGGTGTCCATACTTAAGAAAGGACATAGTTGCTCTCGAGTCAGTACAAAGAAGGTTCACTCGGTTAATCCCGGGGATGAGGGGATGGACATATGAGGAGAGGTTGAGTAGATTGGGACTCTACTCATTGGAGTTCAGAAGAATGAGAGGCGATCTTATTGAAACATATAAGATTGTGAAGGGGTTGGATCGGGTGGATGCGGGGAAGATGTTCCCGGTGATGGGTGAAACTAGAACTAGGGGGCATAGTCTTAGAATAAGGGGCTGCTCTTTCAAAACTGAGATGAGGAGGAACTACTTCACTCAGAGGGTGGTAGGTCCATGGAATATGCTGCCCCAAAAAGCTGTAGAAGCTACATCATTACATAAATTTAAAACAGAAATAGACAGTTTCCTAGAAGTAAAGGGAATTAAGGGTTACGGGGAGCGGGCAGGAATTTGGACATGAGTCTAGGTTCGGATCGGTCATGGCCCTGTCGGTAGCGGAGCGGGCCCAGGGGCCGTGTAGCCTGATCCGGCTCCTATTTCGTGTGTCTAATTCTGTTAGATTCAGGAGATGGTTCTGTGATAGTGGATTGGCGGTTAGGATCAGATCAGCCATGATCTTATTGAATGGCGGAGCAGGCTCGAGGGGCCGATTGGCCTACTCCTGCTCCTATTTCTTATGTTCTTATGTTCTGCCACTCTGAAAAGCTACCCTTTACCCCTACTCTCTGCTATCGGTCTTGAAGCCAGCTAGCTATCCATTCTGCTACTTGTCCCCTGACTCCGCATTCTCTGACCTTATTCATTAGTCTATTATGTGCTACCTTATCGAAGGCCTTTTGAAAATCTAGATAAATTACATCTACTACATTACCCTTGTCTACTCTGTTATCTCAAAAAAATTCCAGATGACACAAAATTTGGAAATGTAAACAGTGAAGAGGATAGTAGCAGACTTCAGGAGGGCAGTGGCAGGCTGCTGAAACGGGATGACACATGGCAGATGAAACTGAACATGGAGAAGGGTGAAGCGATGCATTTTGGAAGGAAGAATGAGAGGCAATATAAATTGATTGGTATAATTTTAAAGGAGTGCAGGAACGGAGGGACCTGGGGGAATCACATACATAAATATTTGAAGGTGGTAGGACAAGTTGATAAAGATGTTAAAAAGCCATAATGGAACATTAGCTTTGTAAAATAGTATAGAGAAAAATGCGAGGAAGTTATGCCAAACCTTTAAGAAAAATCACTGGCTAAGCCTCAGCTGGACTATTGTGTCCCATTCTAGGCACCACTCTTTAGGAAGGATGGACAGGCCTCGGCGAGGGTGCAGAAGAGGTTGCCAGAACGATAGCAGGGATGAGAGACCAGTTATGAGCGACTGGAGAATCTGGGATTGTTCTCCTTACAGCAGAGAAGGAGATGGGAAGATTCAATGGAGATGTTCAAAATTGAGGAGTTTTGATAGCATAAATAATAACAAACTGTTTTAACTGGCAGGAGGGTCCTAACCAGAAGACATAAATTTCAGATATTTGGCAAAATAGTATAGGGAGAATTTTTTGTTAATAATGAATTGTGATAATCTGGAATGCACAGATTGAAAGTGTGGAGGGAGCAGATTCAATAGTAACTTTCAACATGGAATTGGATATTTGAAAAAGAAAAATATGCAGGGGAATGGGGAAAGAGCCGGGGGGGGGTGGTGAGTGGGATTAATTGGTTGGCTCTATCAAAAATTCTATAGATTCGGGAATGGTTCCTGCAGATTGGAGGATAGCAAATGTAACCCCACTATTTAAGAAAGGAGGGAGAGAGAAAACGGGGAACTACAGACCTGTTAGCCTCACATCAGTAGTTGGGAAAATGCAGGAATCGATTATAAAGGATGCAATAACTGGGCACTTAGATTGGGCAGAGTCAATATGGATTTATGAAAGGGAAATCCTGTTTGACAAACCTATTGGAGTCCTGAGAGGATGTAACTAGTGGAGTAGACAAAGGGGAACCGGTAGATGTGGTGTATCTGGGTTTTCAGAAGGCCTTCGATAAGGTCCCACACAAGAGGTTGGTGAACAAAATTAGGGCACATGGAATTGGGGGTAATATACTAGCATGGATTGAGAATTGGTTAACAGACAGAAAGCAAAGAGTAGGGATAAACGGGTCTTTTTCAGGATGGCAGGCTGTGACTAGCGGGGTACCGCAAGGATCGGTGCTTGGGCCGCAGCTATTTCACAATCTAGATCAATGATTTGGACGAGGGGACTAAATGTAACATATCCAAATTTGCTGATGATACAAAGCTAGGTGGCAGAGTCAGTTGCAAAGAGGCTTCAAGGGAATCTCGACAGGCTCAGTGAGTGAGCGAGAACATGGCAGATGGAATATAATGTGGATAAATGTGAAGTTATCCACTTTGGTAGAAAAAAACAGAAAGGCAGAGTATTTCCTAAACGGTGAAAGATTGAGGAATGCAGATGTTCAAAGGGACCTGGGTGTTCTTGTACATGAGTCACTGAAAGTGAATGTGCAGATGCAGCAAGCCATTAGGAAGGCAAATGGTATGCCGGCCTTCATTACAAGAGGATTTGAGTACAGGAGTAAAGAAGTCTTACTCCAATTATATAGGGCCTTGGTGAGACCACACCTGGAGTACTGTGTACAATTCTGGTCCCCTTACCATAGAGGGAGAGCAACAAAGGTTCACGAGATTGATTCCTGGGATGGCAGGACTGTCATATGAGAAGAGATTGAGTAAACTAGGCCTGTATTCCCTTGAATTCAGAAGAATGAGAGGGGATCTCATTGAAGCATACAACATTATTACAGGGCTTGATAGGGTGGATGCTAGGAGAATGTTTCCCTTGGCTGGGGAGTCTAGAACCAAGGGCCACAGCCTCAGGATAAAGAGTAGGCCATTCAGGACTGAGATGAGGAGAAATTTCTTCACACAGAGGGTGGTGAATCATTGGAATTCTCTAGCCCAGAGGACTGTGGAGGGTCAGTCAGTGGGTATATTCAAAACAGAAGTTGATAGATTTCTGACTAGTAAAGGCATCAAGGGATATGGCGATAGGGCCGGTGAATGGAGTTGAGGAAGATGATCAGCCATGATCTTATTGAATGGCGGCGCGAGCTCGAAGGGCCGAATGGCCTACTCCTGCTCCCATTTCTTATGTTCTTAAATCATCATGGGCAAGATGAGCTGAATGGTCTCCTTGTGTGCTGTAGCATTCCATGATTGTATGTCGGTGAAACGTTTGATTTCTGTGTCAGCAACTGGAACTCAACATCAGTGTCAATCACAGACACAGTGACTCTCACACCCACCGCACCAGACACACCCACACACTCAACATGGAACTGTAACTGGATTATAATGAGAGTTCCAGGAATATATTAACTCGAGCAAAATGGACATAACCAAAAACTAAGTGTTAAGATCACGAAAACTCATTCCCGGGAAGTTGCAGGTATTCCCGGGAATCTGCAGACAGTGTGGGAACCGGTTAGTTCGGTGACAACAGAACCGCTCCAGAAGACAAAACAATCGGTTTCAATCAGTTTCGAATTATTCAGCAAATGCTGCATTTATTTCAGTTATCATCGGTTATTTTGTGACTGTGTGAAGTTTCACTGAACTGACCCGCAATATAATCCTCACCTTCAGAGATGTCAGCCCGTCTTTTTGCTCCATCTGTTTCTGCAACTTTGCGAGCTTCTCCTGAATAGAATTTAAATTCTCTTGAATTTCTCTGAGGTTTTTCTCCATTGTTTCTAGAATCTTCTCTTGTTCCCTGAGATCTCTGATTAAACGCTGTTCTTTCTCACTGAGAATCTGGTGCATTTTAGCGAACTCGGATGTGATGCGGGTCTGCAGACTGCTCGACTGTTCCTACCAAATGAAATGTGAAACATAATAAATGTACCGTAATAAGGGGAACAAAACTAACCGAGATCCCAGAAAATCAGCACAGGGAGACCTTACCCTAACTGCGGAAATCTGCTGTTTCTGTTTTATTTCCATTTCTAGAGCCGTCGATTTCTTCTCTGTGAGAGAATCTAAGGAAGATTTCAGCTGATCCTGGGATTGGGAGGGAAAATCACAGAATAAAAGTGTTAGACCATGAAAATGTGATAAAATAATCAGGTGATCAAATCTGCTCCCTTTTACCTTGTAGATTCCAACAGCTTCTTTAATGGGCATGAAGCGGTGCTCTCTGTGTTCCCGCGCATCTCTACAAATCACACAGATCAATTTCTTGTCAGTTTCACAAAACAGCTTCAGTTCTTCCTGATGTTCCTCACAGTGAAGTTTACTTCCCTTCTCTTTCGGATTCAGGTTTAATTTTCGAGCTTTCTCGGCCAGATTCGCTAAGGCCCGATTAACCTTGAGGTTTAATTCCAGAAACTCCTCTCTACATTCCGGGCAGGAGTTTGTCTCCTTCTTTTCCCAAAACTGTGAGATACAGGAGTGGCAGAAGTTGTGCCCACACTCCAGTATTACCGGATCAGTGAAGAAATCCAGACAAATGGAACAATTTAAATCCTCTGTGAAACTCTCCGCCTCGTGTCTGGAAGCCATGATCAGTTTCAGTCCTTCCTGATTCAAACTGCTGGGGTCGTGTTTCTGTGGGCGGAGCCTCCCCGGTTCCCAGTCTGAGATCACTCTTCAACAACAACTTGCATTTATATTGCGCCTTTAACTTCGTAAAATGTCCCAAGGCGGTTCAGAGCAGCGCTAGCAGTACATTCCAGATCACAACAACTCGCTCTTCAAAAAATTTATTTCCTCATGTCGCCTCTGGTTCTTCTGCCAATCGCCGTAAATCTGAAACAAAATTTGACACCGAGTCACATAAGGTCATATTAGGACAGGTGACCAAAAGCTTGGTCAAAGAGGTAGGTTTTAAGGAGCGTCTTAGAGGAGGAGAGAGAGGTAGAGAGGCGGAGGTGTTTAGGTAGAGAATTCAAGAGCTTAGGGCCCAGGCAACTGAAGGCACAGCCGCCAATGGTGGAGCGATTAAAATCCGGGATGTGCAAGAGTCCAGGATTGGAGGAGTGCAGAGAATTTAAATTCAGTAATTAAATAAATCTCGAATAAAAAGCTACTGTCAGTAATGGCGACCATGAAACTACTGGATTGTCATAAAAACCCATCTGGTTCACTAATGTCCTTTCAGGAAGGAAATCTGCCACCCTTACCCGGTCTGGCCGATATGGAACTCCAGGCCCACAGCAATGTGATTGACTCGGAATTGCCCCTGAAATGGCCAAGCAAGCCACTCAGTTGTACCAAACCGCTACCAAGAATTATACTAAGAATAAAACCGGATGGACCACCCGGCATTGACCTACGCTCCGGACACGACAAAGGCACACGCAGCCCAGTCGCCCCTGCAAAGTCCACCTTGCTAACATCTGGGGACTTGTGCCCAAATAGGGAGAACTGTCCCACAGACTAGTCAAGAAACAGCCCGACAAAGTCAAACTCACAGAATCAGACCTTTCATCAATGTCCCAGTCTCCTCCATCACCATCCCTGGGTATTGGAGTGGCCCTGGGAGTCCTCAACATTGATTCAGGACCCCATGAAGTCTCATGGCCTCAGGTCATGCCTGGGCAAGGAAACCTCCTGCTGATTAACACCTACCGCCCTCCCTCAGCTGATGAATCAGTAACGTCAGTGTTCTCGCTCAGGCCAACATTCCCAGCATCGAAGCTTTGACCACGCTCGATCAGCTCCGATGGACGGGTCACATCGTCCGCATGCCCAATACAAGACTCTCAAAACAAGCGCTCTACTCGGAGCTCCGACACGGCAAGAGAGTCCCAGGTGAACATCCTCAAAGCCTCCTTGAAAAAGTGCAACATCCCCACTGACACCTGGGAATCCCTGGCGCAAGACTGCACAAAGTGGAGGAGAAGCATCCGGGAAGGCGCTGAACACCTCGAGTCTCTTCGCCGGGAGCAAGCGGAAGCCAAGCGCAAGGAGCGTACGTCAACCCAAGCACCCCACCCACCCGGCCCTTCAACCACCCTGTCCCACCTGTGACAGAGACTGTAGGTCCCACATTGGACTCATCAGTCACCTGAGAACTCATTTTTAATGTGGAAGCAAGTTATCCTCGGTTCCGAGGGACTGCCTAAGAACTCCTCCATGTTGAACACCTCTTTGAAGAAGCAGTGAGTATAGCGAGGGCACAGAATGTACTCTGGGTGGGGGACTTCAATAACCATCACCAAGAGTGATTCGGTAGGACCACCACTGACTGAGCTGGCCAAGTCCTGAAGGACAGAACTGCCAGACTGGGCCTGTAGCAGGTGGTGAAACAACCAACACAAGGGAAAAACCGACTTGACCTCGTCCTCACCAATCTACCTGTCGCAGATGCATCTGTCCATGACAGCATTGGTAGCAGTGAACACCGCACAGTCATTGTGGAAACAAAGTCTTCACACCGAGGGCACCCTCCACTGCGCTAAATGGGATAAATTCAGAACAGATCTAGCAGCTCAAAACTGGGCATCCAAGAGATGCTGTGGGCCATCAGCGTCAGCAGAATTGTATTCCACCACAATCTGTAACCTCGTGGCCCGGCATATCCCTCACTCTACCATTACCATCAAGCCAGGGGACTAACCCTGGTTCAATAAGGAGTATAGAAGAGCATGCTGGGAGCAGCACCAGGCGTACCTAAAAATGCAGTGCCAACCTGGGGAAGTTGCAACACAGGACTACATGCATGCTAAAAAGCGGAAACAGCATGCTATAGACAGGACTAAGCGATCCCACAATTAACGGAGCAGATCAAAGCTCTGCAGTCCTGCCACATCCAGTCGTGAATGGGGGTGGATCATTAAACAACTAACGGGAGGAGGAGGCTCCATGAATATCCCCATCCTAAATGATGGTGGAGCCCAGCACGTGAATGTAAAAGACAAGGCCGAAGCATTTGCAATCATCTTCAGCCAGAAGTGCTGAGTGGATGATCCATCTCGTCCTCCTAGTGAGGTCCCCACCATCACAGAAGCCAGTCTTCAGCCACTTCGATTCACTCCACGTGATATCAAGAAATGGCTGAGTGCACTGGATACAGCAAAGGCTATGGGCCCTGACAACATCCCGGCTATCGTGCTGAAGACTTGTGCTCCAGAACTAGCCGTGACTCTAGCCAAGCTGTTCCAGTACAGCTACAACACTGGCATCTATCCGACAATGTGGAAAACTGCCCAAGTATATGTCCCGTTCACAAATCCAATCTATCAAATTACCGCCCCATCAGTCTACTCTCAATTATCAGCAAAGTGATGGAAGGTGTCGTCGACAGTGCTATCAAGTGGCACTTACTAATAACCTGATCACTGATGCCCGGTTTGGGTTCCGCAATTACAGCCTTGGTCCAAACATGGACAAAGGAGCTGAATTCCAGAGGTGAGGTGAGAGTGACTGCCCTCGACATCAAGGCAGCATTTGATCAAGTTTGGCATCAAGGAGCCCTACTAAAACTGAAGTCAATGGGAATCACGGGGAAAACTCTCCACTGGCTGGAGTCATACCTAGCAAAGGAAGATGGTTGTGGTGGTTGATGGTCAATCATCACAGCCCCAGGATATCGCTGCAGGAGTTCCTCAGGGCAGTGTCCTCGGCCTAACCATCTTCAGTTGCTTCATCAATGACCTTCCCTCTTACATAAGGTCAAAAATGGGTATGTTCGCTGATGACTGCACAGTGTTCAGCACCATTCGCAACTCCTCAGATAATGAAGCAGTCCATGCCCGCATGTAACAAGACCTGGACAACCTTCAGGCTTGGGCTGATAAGTGGCAGGTAACATTCGCTCCACACAAGTGTCAGGCAATGACTATCTCCAACAAGCGAGAGTCTAACCACCGCCCCTTGATATTCAACGGCATTACCATCGCCGAATCTCCCACCATCAACATCCTGGGGGTCACCATTGACCAGAACCTTAACTGGACCAGCCACATAAATACTGTGGCAACAAGAGCAGGTCAGAGGTTAGGTATTCTGTGGTGAGTATCTCACCTCCTGACTCCCCAAAGCCTTTCCACCAGTTACAAGGCACAAGTAAGGGGTGTGATGGAATACTCTCCATTTGTCTGGATGAGTGCAGCTCCAACAACACTCCAGAAGCTCGACACCGTCCAGGACAAAGCAGCCCGCTTGATTGGAACCCCATCCACCACCTTAAACATTCACTCCCTCCACCACCAGCGCACCATGGCTGCAGTGTGTACCATCTACAAGATGCACTGCAGCAACTCGCCAAGGCTCCTTTGGCAGCACCTCCCAAACCCATGACCTCTACCACCTAGAAGGACAAGGGTAGCAGGCACATGGGAACACCACCAGCTCCAAGTTCTGCTCCAAGTCACACACCATCTGAACTTGGAAGTATATCGACATTCATTCATCGTCGCTGAGTCAAAATCGTGGAACTCGCTCCCTAACAGCACTTCACCACACGGACTGCAGCGGTTCAAGGCAGCCACCCACCACCACCTTCTCAAGGGCAACTAGACAAAAAATGCTGTGTTTGAGAGTGACACCCACATCAGAGGAACGAATGTAAAAAATGTCAATCAAGTCTCGCCTCAACCTCCTCTGTTCCAAAGAAAACAACCCCAGCCTTTCCAATCGTTCCTCATAGCTAAAACTCTCCAGTCCTCGCAACATCCTCGTAAATCTCCTCTGTACCCTCTAGTGCATAACATAAGAAATAGGAGCAGTAGACGGCCATTCGGCCCTTCGAGCCTGCTCTGCCATTCAATGAGATCATGGAGGTGCCAGAGGACTGGAGGACAACTAACGTAGTACCATTATTCAAGAAGGGTAGTAGGGATAAACCAGGGAATGACAGGCCAGTGAGCCCAACATCAGTGGTAGGAAACTTATTGGAAAAAATTCTGAGGGACAGAATCAGTCTCCACTTGGAGAGGCAAGGATTAATCAAGGATAGTCAGCATGGCTTGTCAGGAGGAGATCATGTCTAACCAATTTGATTGAATTTTGAGACAGGGTGACTAGGTGTGTGGATGAGGGTAGTGCAGTTGATGTAGTCTACATGGACTTCAGTAAGGCTTTTGCCAAAGTCCTGCATGGGAAACTGGTCAAGAAGGTAAGAGCCCATGGGATCCAGGGCAATTTGGCACATTGGATCCAAAATTGGCTTAGTGGCAGGAGGCAGAGGGTGATGGTCGAAGGCTGTTTTTGTGACTGGAAGCCTGTGTCCAGTGGTGTACCGCAGGGATCGGTGCTGGGTCCTTTGCTGTTTGTAGTGTACATTAATGATTTAGATATGAATGTAGGAGGTATGATCGGTAAGTTCGCAGATGACACAAAAATTGGCAGTGTGGTAAATAGCGAGGAGGGAAGCCTCAGGCTACAGGATGATATAGACGGGTTGGTCAGATGGGCCTGAAAAGTGTGAGGTGATGCATTTTGGGAGGACTAACAAGGCAAGGGAATACACAATGAATGGTAGGACCCTTGGAAGGACAGAGGATCAGAGGGACCTTGGTGTGCATGTACATAGATCCCTGAAGGCAGCAGGACAGGTAGATAAGGTGGTTAAAAAGGCATATGGGATACTTATATTCTATGCCTCGGCTAATGAAGGCAAGAGCAGGGAGGTTATGATGGAGCTGTACAAAACGCTAGTTAGGCCACAGCTGGAATACTGTGTGCACTTCTGGTCGCCACACTATAGGAAGGATGTGATTGCATTGGAGAGGGTGCAGAGGAGATTCACCAGGATGTTACCTGGGCTGGAGTGCTTCAGCTATGAAGAGAGACTGGACAGGCTGGGGTTGTTTTCCTTGGAGCAGAGAAGGCTGAGGGGGGACCTGATTGAGGTGTACAAAATTATGAGGGGCATAGATAGGGTAGATAGAAAGGAACTTTTTCCCCTTAGTAGAGGGGTCAATAACAAGGGGGCATAGATTCAAGGTAAGGGGCAGGAGGTTTAGAGGGGATTTGAGGAAGAACTTTTTCACCCAGAGGGTGTTTGGAATCTGGAACTCACTGCCTGAAAGGGTGGTAGAGGCAGGAACCCTCAACATTCAAGAAGCATTTAGATGAGCACTTGAAACGCCATAGCATAGAAGGCTACGGACCAAGTGCTGGAAAATCGGATCAGAATAGACAGGGCTTGATGGCCGGCGCGGACACAATGGGCCGAAGGGCCTCTTTTTGTGCTGTATAATTCTATGCTCCTATTTCTTATTTTCTTGTATACATCACGGAATAACACTGAAGGGAAGCAAGATACAGAATGGCCTCCCCCAGACATTCCTTAGTCAGCAAATGTGCTCAACAAATTGAAACTTTAAAACGGAAGAGAGTAGGCAACCTAGCTATAGCTGCAGTGACTTCCCAGGGAGGTACGGGCCACTTTAATATCAAGGGCTGGGGCTACAAGCTTCAAAAGTCACAGCCAAGGGCTACCAGACAATGAGGGGGGGAGAGAGGGAGCGCTGGCACTCTCAGCTGATTGCCTTGCTTGGCATATATAGCACTGGAGCTACACCAGCGGTGAAGTAAGGCTACACAAAATGAGGCTATGCCTTATAAAAAAGAGGAACATAAAATGGGCGTGGGGAATTAAATAGGACTTTGATATCTTCACCCAAGGCACTGCGTTCTCAATATGGGGGGTGTGGGCAGTGAAAGGGAAAGTGGGTCATGCAACGAAGGTTCACTGGACTGATCCCTGGGATGAGAGGGCTGTCCTATGATGAGAGATTGTGTAGAATGGGCCGATACTCTCTGGAGTTTAGGAGAATGAGCGGTGAGCTCACTGAAACATACAAGACTCTGAGGGGGATTGACAGGGTCGATGCTGAGAGGTTGTTTCCCCTGGCTGGAGAGTCTAGAACTAGGGGTCACAGTCTCAGGATAAGGGGTCGGCCATTTAAGACTGAGATGAGGGCTTTCGTCTCTCAGAGGGTTGAGAGTCTTTGGAATTCTCTCCCCCAGAGGGCTGTGGATGCTCAGTCATTGAGTATATTCAAGACAGAGAGCGAGAGATTTTTGGACTCTGGGGGAATCAAGAGATATGGGGATCGAGCGGGAAAGTGGAGTTGAGGTTGAAGATCAGCCATGATCTTATTGAATGGCGGAGCAGGCTCCAAGGGCCGTATGGCCGACTCCTGCTCCTAATTCTTATGTTATGTTCTTATTTTCCCGTCTAGTAGATTCTCAACTCAGAAGCAAGTCTGCACCAATATTATGCACAAGAGCCATGGCTTCAACACAGCAGACACACAGAATATATTCCCTCTGGTAAACGGTTAGTTCAAAACAAATCTGGACAAAGTGCCTGGATATTTCCATTAATCTAACATTGTCAGACACAAATTAAATTTTTTTAAAAACAGGCCAATTATATAGGAGAGAATCAGAAGAGCGAGAGAATATCACATTTAAACTTTCCATCACATCCACACTCCCTGTGGAACGGGTTTACTTGTGTGAGTAAAACCACCTCACTCTCGGCCGATCTCACAGTCAAACAGTCCAAGTCTCCAAGAGAGGGTCATAACTGCAGGTGTCGTGCCTCTGCTAAAATCACACAGCGAAAGCCCCGGGAGAGAGAGTCAGCAGAACTACTTTTGTGGTGCCCTGCATGTTGTGTCAGCCGTGGCTCAGTGGGCAGCACCCTCACCTCCGAGTCAGAAGGTTGTGGGTTCAAGTCCCACTCCAGAGACTTGAGCACAAAATCTAGGCTGACACTCCCAGTGCAGTACTGAGGGAGTGTTGCACTGTCGGAGGTGCCGTCTTTTGGATGAGACTTTAAACTGAGGCCCTGTCTGCTCTCAGGTGGATGTAAAAGATCCCATGGCACTATTGTGAAGAGGAGCAGGGCAGTTATCCCCGGTGTCCTGGCCAATATTTATCTGACGAACAACATCACATAAAACAGATTTTCTGGTCATTATCACATCGCTGTTTGTGGGAGCTTGCTGTGCGCAAAGTGGCTGCCGCGTTTCCTACATTACAACAGTGACTGAACTTCAAAAGTACTTCATTGGTTGTAAAGTGCTTTGGGACGTCTGGTGGTGGTGAAAAGCGCTGTATAAATATAAGTCTTTATGTTCATTAGGGCCCATCACCACTTTATGCTTTGCGCAGTGTTGCCAAGGTTAAAAAGCTCTTGTAAGACAAAGCACTATTTTTAAACCGTATACAGAGGAAATGACTCCTCGGTGCGGTGAAACGACCACACTCACCAATTTATAAAAATATAGATGCAGACACAAAGCTCAAGCCTGCTGCAGGTGTAATCTTTGCCCGGCAGCCAGCATGCTCGGTTAAAATAAAGCTGCAGGCTTTGAAATGGGCCTAGCAAGGCAAAAATTCCAGCTTGAACCAATTTCCCAATACAAATTAAATGAGATTTAATGAGCTCGGGGGAGGAGGAAAGACTGCGCAAGTGGTAGAGCATTGATTCAGTGGCATGGTTTAGCTCACCACGCTGGACTAAGTATTGAATACCAGACAAAAACCACGAGCAAAAAAAGGCTCACATACAGGTTTAACTCGCTCGGCAAAGTGCTCGCAAATGAGACACGTGTTCCTTCTGAAATCGGGACAGAAATCCAGTACTACGCATCACCTCACACTTGTACAGAGCTGCTTTTGAAATGGGCTTTGCACATCTCCCTACTACAGAGTTAGTGTAGAATTACAGCACACAAACAGGCCGCTCGGTCCAACTGGTCCGTGCCGGTGTTTATGCCCCACACGAGCCTCCTCCCACCCCATTCGGCATATCCTTCTATTCCTGATGTGTCCTGGCCAATATTTACCCTTCAATCAACACCACCGGAACTGCCCCCAACTCCTGCTGTCTATTGTTCTGGATTACCAATTTGTTTTTTTTTATAAACTCAGAAGGTTGTGGGTTCAAGTCCCGCTCCAGAACCTTGAGCACAAAAGTCTGGGCTGACAATCCCAGTGCAGTACTGAGGGAGTGCTGCACTGTCAGAGGCGCCTCTTTCGGATGAGACCTTAACCCGAGGCCCAGTCTACCCTCTCAGGTGGACGTAAAAGATCCCATGGCACTATTTTGAGGAAGAGCAGGGGGGAGTTATCCCCGGTGTCCTGGCCAATATTTATCCCTCAATCAACATCACTAAAACAGAGATTATCTGGTCATTATCTCATTGATGTTTGTGGGAGCTTGCTGTGCACAAATCGGCTCCTGCCTTTCCTACATTATAAGTGTGAGCACATTTCAAAAGTACGTCCAGATCACAACAACTCGCTGTGTAAAATTTAAAGTTTCATGTCATTGCAAACACAATTTAAATGAGTTTCCCCTGTGTAATTATCCACTACAAAGTTCAACACATTATAGTACAGACCCCTCCTTGCCGCAGTCCCAGCCTCCCCCTCCTCGCCCCAGCCTCCCCCTCCTCGCCCCAGTCCCAGCCTCCCCCTCCTCGCCCCAGTCCCAGCCTCCCCCTCCTCGCCCCAGTCCCAGTCTCCCCGCCCCAGTCCCCCTTCCCCTCCTTACCCCAGTCCCCCCTCCCCCTCCTTACCCCAGTCGCCCCTCCCCTCCTCACCCCAGTCGCCCCTCCCCTTCCTCACCCCAGTCCCTCCCTCCTTACCCCAGTCCCTCCCTCCTTACCCCAGGTTCCCCCCCTCCTCCCCCCCATCCTCCTCCTTACCCCAGTCCCCCCTCCTCCTTACCCCAGTCCCCCCCTCCTCACCCCAGTACCCCCCTCCTCCTCCTTACCCCAGTCCCCCCCTCCTCCTTACCCCAGTCCCCCCCTCCTCCTTACCCCAGTCCCCCCTCCTCCTTACCCCAGTCCCCCCTCCTCCTTACCCCAGTACCCCCTCCTCCTCCTTACCCCAGTACCCCCTCCTCCTCCTTACCCCAGTACCCCCTCCTCCTCCTTACCCCAGTTCCCCCCCTCCTCCTCCTTACCCCTGGCCCCCCTCCTCCTTACCCCAGTTCCCCCTCTCCTCCTCCTTACCCCTGGCCCCCCTCCTCCTTACCCCAGTTCCCCCCCAGTACCCCCCTCCTCCTTACCCCAGTACCCCCCTCCTCCTCCTTACCCCAGTCCCCCCTCCTCCTTACCCCAGTCCCCCCTCCTCCTTACCCCAGTCCCCCCTCCTCCTTACCCCAGTCCCCCCTCCTCCTTACCCCAGTCCCCCCTCCTCCTTACCCCAGTCCCCCCCTCCTCCTTACCCCAGTCCCCCCTCCTCCTTACCCAGTCCCCCCTCCTCCTTACCCCAGTCCCCCCTCCTCCTTACCCCAGTCCCCCCTTCTCCTCCTTACCACAGTCCCCCCTTCTCCTCCTTACCACAGTCCCCCCTCCTCCTCCTTACCCCAGTCCCCCCTCCTCCTCCTTACCCCAGTCCCCCCTCCTCCTCCTTACCCCAGTCCCCCCTCCTCCTCCTTACCCCAGTCCCCCCTCCTCCTCCTTACCCCAGTCCCCCCTCCTCCTCCTCCTTACCCCAGTCCCCCCTCCTCCTCCTTACCCCAGTTCCCCTCCTCCTCCTAACCCCAGTTCCCCCTCCTCCTCCTTACCCCAGTTCCCCACCTCCTCCTCCTTACCCCAGTCCCCCCTCCTCCTTACCCCAGTCCCCCCTCCTCCTTACCCCAGTCCCCCCTCCTCCTTACCCCAGTCCCCCCTCCTCCTTACCCCAGTCCCCCCTCCTCCTTACCCCAGTCCCCCCAGTACCCCCCTCCTCCTTACCCCAGTTCCCCCCCTCCTCCTCCTTACCCCAGTCCCCCCTCCTCCTTACCCCAGTCCCCCCCTCCTCACCCCAGTTCCCCCCCTCCTCCTTTTATATCAGTCTTTACAGTAGAAGACACTAAGAATATCCCAACATTGGACAAACAGGGGGCTAAAGGGGGGGGGGAGGAGCTAAACACGATCAAAATCACGAAGGAAGTGGTACTCGGTAAAATGGGACTCAAGGCGAATAAATCACCTGGACCTGATGGCTTACATCCTAGGGTCTTGAGGGAAGTGGCGGTAGGGATTGTGGATGCATTGGTAATCATTTTCCAAAACTCCCTGGACTCGGCAATGGCCCCGGCAGACTGGAAAACTGCTAATGTAACACCCTTATTTAAAAAGGGCAGTAGACAGAAGGCTGGAAACTATAGACCGGTTAGCCTAACATCGGTGGTAGGTAAAATTTTGGAGTCCATTATTAAGGAGACAGTAACAGGACATTTGGATAATCATAATTTAATAGGACAAAGTCAGCATGGTTTTATGAAGGGGAAGTCATGTTTGACAAATTTGCTGGAGTTCTTTGAGGAAGTAACATATAGGGTGGATAAAGGGGAACCAGTGGACGTAGTGTATTTAGACTTCCAAAAGGCATTTGACAAGGTGCCACACAAAAGATTATTGCTTAAGATAAAAAAATCACGGGATTGGGGGTAATATTCTGGCATGGATAGAGGATTGGCTATTTAACAGAAGGCAGAGAGTTGGGATAAATGGTTTATTCTCAGACTGGCAAGCAGTAACTAGTGGTGTTCCGCAGGGGTCAGTGCTGGGTCCCCAACTCTTTACAATCTATGTTAACGATTTGGAGGAGGGGACCGAGTGTAACATATCAAAGTTTGCAGATGATACGAAGATGGGGGGGGGAAAGTAGTGAGTGAGGAGGACATAAAAAACCTTCAAGGGGACATGGACAGGCTAAGTAAGTGGGCAGAGATTTGGCAGATGGAATACAATACTGGAAAGTGTGAGGTTATGCACTTTCCACTTGTGCCTCACACCAGCATCCTTTGCCACTCTCGAACCAATGCAGTGCATTGCAGCACTCATGCCTCCCTCGCTGCCGGCCTGTCCTCACTATAGCAACTCCTGTGCCTCCCTGCTTTCAGATGCTGAATCACCAGGTGAGGAGGCGGGCCCTCAAGCTGCCATTGGGACTGAGTCAGAAGGCGAGGAGGAGGAAGAGGAAGCCAGCCCATCAGTGCCACCGTCAGCCGAGGCAGCCCATGGCCATGATGGGGACACGTCTTCCCTGGAGGGGAGCAGGGGGGAAGGGTCTGATGACGGTGAAGCTCCGGGGCCCAGCGGGCTGCAGCAACACGGGAGGAGTGGGGAAGCTCGGCGGCCTTCTCCCTGGAGGGTGAGTGCGGCCTCCAGTCCTGCTACGGTGAGCGCAGAGGAGGTGCGGCTCCTTGGTGAAATGGGTGCCCAGGCTGAGCGCAGGCACACTGACCTCATGGCTGAAGTGGCAAGGATGCCTGACTCCATAGAGTCACTGTCAAGGAGTGTTCAGGAATTCGGGGCAGCACAGGCCAGGAGTCTGCAGGACTTCGGGGCAGCACAGGCCAGGAGTCTGCAGGACTTCGGGGCAGCACAGACGGCTTCCAGCCAAGTGCTTAGTTGTGCCATGCAATCACTGGCTGGTCTGATGCAGACACAGATCAGGGCTACACGGGCACTAACTGCTGCCACCCTCGCTGGATCGGCCAGGAATCGCCGGGGCCCTTGCCGCGCCGCAGCAGCCCAGCAGTCTGTGCTTCAGCAGATTGCTGCGCATGCTTCAGTGCTGGCCCACGCGAGTGCCAGTGTATCGGCCGACCAGGGAGTGCCTGTGCTGTCAGGTTGGCAGCATTCCTGCTGCCAACACTGTCACTCCTCCAGTGCAGCTGCCACCACCCGTAGGACAGACTGCTGCCGCCCAAGCAGTTGGAGCAGTCAGCAGCCGGGCCCTCCAGGCCCAGAGCTGGTCCAGGCCGTCCCCCAAGGGCATCTGCCGACTCACCATCTGACCCTCAGCAGCCTTCCCCCAGCCTTGCTGCAGCCACTGGGGTCCCATTGAGGAGCTGCAGAGCGGGAAGGGGCAAATTGCGCAACCGAGGCGGACCACCCTCGCAGGCGAAAAAGTAGACGGTGTGGCAAAATGTTTTTTTTTATATGAAGGCCGAGGATCATGGTCATTTTTGTTTAACTGTTTTTTTCATTTTCTCCAGGTTGAGAGCGCCAGTTATGTGTCTGACTCTTTTTTGGGGGGTTTCTCTGTATTTGTTTCTCATGCGGGAAGGGCACAGAGTTTGTAAAATAAAAAATTGTCTTTATTCAGATTGTCCATGTTTGCACTTTGAACTATTTGTTGCCATGATCGGCTGAGGGTTTGAGGAGCGGCTCCATTCATGTTCTTTCAATGGCACAAGCCATTCCGAGAGGGGGCCTAGAACTGACTTGCAATAATCCGCCGACGGACGGCCCTTGCACTTTGTGTCTCCCTCCAGTCTTGGTGCTCCTCCTCCGGTGGTCCTCCAATGTCTGCTGGCAGTGGCTGAGTCCTGAGGATAGCCAGGTTGTGCAGCATGCAGCACACTACAAGGAAATGGGAGACTCGCTCAGGCGAGTACTGTAGGGCTCCTCCGGAATGGTCCGGACAGCGGAACCGTTGCTTGAGCACGCCGATTGTGTGCTCAATGATGTTCCTGGTCGCTTGATGGCTGTCATTGTATTGTTCTTCAGCAGGGGTGCTGGGCGCACGGAGCGGGGTCATGAGCCAGGTGCACAAAGGATAGCCCTTGTCCCCGACAAGCCAGCCTCCTGGGTGAGCCGGGGCTTCGAAAATGTCTGCCACAGAAGTCTGGCGCAGGATGAAGGCATCGTGGCTGCTGCCTGGAAAGCAGGCATTGACAGCTAGTATGAGCTGCCTGTGGTCACACACCAACTGGACGCTGAGCGAATGGTAGCCCTTCCCGTTGCAGTAATCCTCGGCATTCTGTAGAGGTGCCCGCAAAGCCACATGTGTGCAGTCAATGGCGCCCTGGACCATGGGGAAGCCCGCTATTCTTGCAAATCCCATTGCACGCTCTTGCTGCTTGTCCGGGGTCATGGGGAAGGAGATGTACTGGTGCCTCCTTCTGAAGAGGGCATTCGTCACCTGACGGATGCAGCAATGTACCGCGAACTGGGAGATATTGGCAATGTCCCCAGTAGCGGATTGGAAGGAGCCGGTGGCATAGAAGTTGAGAGCCACTGTCACCTTCACTGCCACCGACAGACGTCCTGCTCCTCAGCTGTGGCTGCAGATCTCTCTGAAGCAGGTGGCAGATCTCAGTGACCACCTCCCTTCTGAATCGCAGCCTCCGAACACACTGCTCCTCAGACATGTTGAGATATGAGAACTGCTGGCGGTATACCCTGAGTGGGTAAGGCCTCCTGTGCCGACGCCTGTTGGCCCTTCTCCGTCTGGCCATGACTGGCACTCTCTCTCGGCGTCTGAGCCCTTTGAATGCAATGCAGAAACCCAACGTTTCCACCCATTGCAGCCCCCAGTATATGTGGCGACTCAAGGCTATGGCACTGAAAGTTAAATCCAAATGCAAAGCTCTGGCCTGAAGCCAGAAGTACCTGTGCGAGCGCTGAGTCAAAGCAGAAAGCTCTCTCCCTTCGTCTCTCTCCAAATCTCTCTCTCTCACACAGAAGGAGTGGAACAAAATGGCTGCCACAAAGAATGCAGGAAGAGTCCCCTTTAAATAGCGCCCCCCCCACCCCGCGCCCCACAGCGACTGGGAACCGTTCCACTCAACCAGTCGCTGGGGGCACCAGGCGCACAGAAGGGGGGCGCCACTGAAGTTCCGGTTCGGGGTGCACCAAGGGCGTTGCACCATGAAATGATGTCAGGATCTGCGCGCGCAGCTGAGCAGGTGCTGCGGTTTTGCGCCGCCGCTAAATCTTGACTGAAGTTCGTGAGAGGCGCCCCCCTCCTCCTCCTAAGGCGCTAGCGGCTGGCGCTAACAACTGAATTTCTAGACCTAATTCTTTGTAACAACACAGGAGGAGGTCACTGCCTCTGCTGGTCTTAACAGAGCAATCCAGTTAGTCGCCCTTCCCCCTGGTCTTTCGCCACAGCCCTGCACATTTTGTATTCATACAATTCCCTGTTGAATGTTGCTATTGGATCTGCTTTCACCCTTTCAGGCAACGAATTCAAGATCACAACACGCTGCGTGTAAAAAAAAAATCTCATCCTGCCTCTGGTTCTTTTGCAAATCACCTTCAATCTGTGTCCTCTGGTTACCGACCCTTCATGTACAGAGGTTCCCCTCGCAGTAAGCAGCAGCACGCGATCCCCTTCAATCGGTGTCCTCTGGTTACCGACCCTTCATGTTATAGAGGTTCCCCTCGCAGTATGCAGCAGCACGCGATCCCCTTCAATCGGTGTCCTCTGGTTACCGACCCTTCATGTACAGAGGTTCCCCTCGCAGTATGCAGCAGCACGCGATCCCCTTCAATCTGTGTCCTCTGGTTACCGACCCTTCATGTACAGAGGTTCCCCTCGCAGTATGCAGCAGCACGCGATCACACCCACATACTCTCAGTTACAAATTGGAAATAAGTTCACTGCTAAAGATTCCTTATTCCTTTACAGTTTTTTTTTAATTCACTTATGGGATCTGGGCGTCGCTGGCAAGGCCAGCATTTATTGCCCATCCCTAGTTGCCCTTGAGAGAGTGGTGGTGAGCCGCCTTCTTCAACAGCAGCAGTCCGTGCGGTGATGGTACTCCCACAGTGCTGTTAGGGAGGGAGTTCCAGGATTTTGACCCAGTGACGATGAAGGATCGGCGATATACTTCTAAGTCAGGATGGTGTGTGACTCGGAGGGGAACTTGGAAGTGGTGGTGTTCCCATGCGCCTGCTGCCCTTGTCCTTCTAGGAGGTAGAGGTCGCGGGTTTAGGAGGTGTTGCCGAAGAAGCCTTGGCGATTTGCTGCAGTGCATCTTGTCGATGGTACACACTGCAGCCACGGTGCGCCGCTGGTGGAGGGAGTGAATGTTTAAGGTGGTGGATGGGGTGCCAATCAAGCGGGCTGCTTTCTGCTTGATGGTGTCGAGCTTCTCGAGTGTTGTTGGAGCTGCACTCATCCAGGCAAGTGGAGATTATTCCATCACACTCCTGACTTGTGCCTTGTAGATGGTGGAAAGGCTTTGGGGAGTCAGAAGGTGAGACACCCAGCTCTGACCTGCTCATTGCCACATGATTTATGTGGCTGGTCCAGTTAAGTTTCTGGTCAATGGTGACCCCCCAGAATGTTGATGGTGGGGGATTCGGCGATGGTAATGCCGTTGAATGTCATGGGGAGGTGGTTAGACTCTCACTTGTTGGAGATAGTCATTGCCTGGGTTGGGTGTGTAAGTATCTGCCATCACAGACAGCAATACGTTGTGTTAACCGGCAACCTTGCATTACAAGAGGAAGCTGGGATGTTCTACAGGCCGTGCCATGTTATCAAAGGGCGAGTGAGTCGGCCCCGATATATTTGGCTTACTATACTGGAGTCCCTTTACACATCTTGCAGGAACAGGAGGAGGCCACTGAGCCTCTCAAGCCTGTTCCGCCATTCAATGAGATCATGGCTGACCTGTGGCCTAACTCCATAAACCCACCTTTGCCCCATATTGCTGAATACCTTTGATTAACAGAAATCTCTCAATCTCAGATTTAAAATTAGTTGACCGAGCATAAATTGCCATTTGCGGAAGAGAATTCCCAACTTCTACCACCCTGTGTGTGTAGAAGTGTTTCCTAACTTCACTCCCGAAAGGTCTGGCTCTAATTTTTAGACTCTATCCCCTAGTCCTAGACTCCCCAACCAGCGGAGATCGTTTCTCTCTATCTACCCTATCTGTTCCTCTTAATAGCTTGAAAACTTCGATCAAATCACCCCTTAACCTTCTAAATTTTAGGGAATAGGCCTTGGAGAGGATGCAGATGAGATTTACCAGAATGGTACCAGAGATGAGGGACTTCAGTTATGTGGAGAGACTGGGGAATCTGGGGTTGTTCTCCTTAGAGCAGAGAAGGTTAAGAGGAAACTTCATAGAAGTGTTCAAAATCATGAAGGGTTTTGACAGAGTAAATAAAGAGAAACTGTTTCCAGTGGCAGGAGGGTCAGTAACCAGAGAACAGACTGAAGGTCATTGGCAAAAGAACCAGAGGGGAGATGGGATTTTATTATTTTAACGCAGCGAGTTACGATGATCTGGAATGCACTGCCTGAAAGGGTGGAGGAAGCAGATTCAATAATAACTTTCAAAAGGGATGAATACTTGAAGGGAAGAACATTTGCAGGGCTATGGGGAAAGGGCAAAGGAGAGTGGGACTAATTGGATCGCTCTTTTGAAGAGTCGGCACAGGCACGATGGGCCCGAAATGGCCTCCTTCTGTGCTGTACGATTCTATAACCCAATCAGCGGAAAGAGAAAGCAGCCCTTGGGGTTACTGCCAGATTTGCAATCCCAGCTTCCACTTGCTGAGCGGGGAAACTTTACGCAGTCCATCTGCTTGCACCCCCGGCTCTCCAAAAAGCCCAAGGGAAGGAGGACGTCTATGAAAGAAAGCTCTTTGAATAATTGTTTTTTTTAAAAAGGCAGCGGACGTGTACCTGGAATGGTTTGCTTTAATGGCAGGCTCTGCGGCTGACCGGTCTGCACCGACTGAAGAATGATGGTCTTTGCCGGGCTGGCGCTCGGCGCGGTAGGCAACGTCATCACGACAACCGGTTTGGGCTGGATGGTCGGCTTGCTGCACAGGATGCTGTTGGCCTTGGTAGTCGTGCTGGCTTGTACTGCAGCTTCCCCTTAACTGCATCAATGCTCTTCACCTCACCCACTCCCTGTGGTAGCGAGTTCCACATTCTCACCCCTCTGGGGAAAGAAGTTTCTCCTGAATTCCCTATTGGATTTATTAGTGACGAGCTTATATTTATGGCCCCCGAGTTCTGGTCTCACCCGCAAGTGGAAACATGTTCGCTACGTCTACCCGATCAAACCCTTTCATAATCTCAAAGACCAGCTCACCCCTCAGCCTTCTCTTTTCTACAGAAAAGAGCTCCAGCCTGTTCAGTCTGTCCTGATGGGTAGAACCTCAGTGTCCAGGTATCATTTCTAGTGAACCTTTGTTGCACCTTCTCCAGTGGCTCCGTCTCCCTTTTGATCAGATGGAGACCAGAACGGTTCAGAGTGCTCCAGATGTGGTTGAACCAAGGTTCGATACAAGTGATAGCAAGTTCCATTCCCTGGCAGTAGCATTCATTCCTCTGATATATGGTGTAGCACTTTCTTCTCCCGTACAAAGGCAACCATTTAGATTCTGGCAGGCAAACCTCATCGGTAGTCTGATCCAACTCTCAGGACAGCACCGGGGGGGCGCAAAGCAGTAGACACAACTGGTTAGCCCAGCTAACCCGGAGAGTGGAACTGTTGGGGCCAGAACTCAGTATTCTTTCGGAGAATTAGACCGAGTTGCATTCAATGAATCTTTTTTTTAAAAAAGTTTAATTCACACTTTAAAAGAATGTCATTTACTTGCTGGTCCTTGTTTCACTGGCGAGGTCCCATTTTCCGTTTTTACCACATTGAGCTGAACCGCATTCAGCGGCAGGTTGAGAATGTCCCCGAATATGCATGGCGGTGTCGGAGGATCCTCGGTTTTCACAACTGGAAGTGTTGTCTCAGTGTTTAGGGTCTGATGAGGCTACACATTTGGGGGGGCGGGGGGGGGGGGAAAGGCAAACACCAGTGACTTTACTCAACATGTACAATTTTACAAAAGTAGTTTTGCTCCCCATTATTTGCAAAGCTGCCCCCCCCCCCACAATCACATAACCTCCCCTTTAGGTTTTCCTGGATGATGTAAAGTTGAACACCTTGCTCCCTGGCCTCTACTAAAGGTGCGAGATTTTCAGGGCTGCGTATAGAGACGCCGCTATTCCTGGCCAGAATGGAGCTGGTTAGGTGATTCCCCCGGCAATCTCACATGCTGTAAGTGACTGGGATTGATTTTAAGCACATGATCCCTTTAGCCTTAAGAAATATATCTAACTCTTTCTTGAATATATTTAATGAATTGGCCTCTACTGCCTTCTGTGGTAGAGAATTCCACAGGTTCACCACTCCCTGAGTGAAGAAATTCCTACTCATTTCTGTCCTAAATGGCTTACCCCTTATCCTTAGACTGTGACGCGTGGTTCTGGACTCCCCGGCCATCGGGAGCATCCTTCCTGCATCTAATCTGTCCACTCCTGTCAGAATTTTATACGTTTCAATGAGATCCCCTCTCATTCTTCTAAACTCCAGCGAGTATGAGCCCAATCGGCCCAATCTCTCCTCATACGTCATTCCTGCCATCCCAGGTATCAGCCTGGTGAATCTTCGCTGCACTCCCTCCATGGCAAGAACATCCTTCCTCAGATAAAACGACCAAAACTGCACACAATACTCAAGATGTGGTCTCACCAAGGCCCTGTACATCCTTGTTCCTGTACTTGAACCCTCTCGCTACAAAAGCCAACATACCATTTGCCTTCTTAACCACCTGCTGCACCTGCATGCTTACCTTCAGCGACTGGTGCACAAGGACACCCAGGTCTCATTGCACTTCCCCTTCTCCCAATCTATTGCCATTCAGATAATAATCTGCCTTCCTGTTTTTGACACCAAAGTGGATAACCACGCATTTATCCACGTTATATTGCATCTGCCATGCTTCTGCCCAATCACCCAACGTGTCCAAATCATACTGGAGTTTCTCAGCATCCTCCTCACAGCACACACGCCCACCCAGCTTTGTGTCATCTGCAAACTTGGAGATATTACATCTAGTTCCCTCGTCTAGATCATTAATACATAGTGAATAGCTGGGGTCCTAGGACTGGTCCCTGTGGTACCCCACTAATCACTGCCTGCCACTCGGAAAAAGACCCGTTTATTCCAACTCTTTGCTTCCTGTCTGCCAACCAGTTCTCTATCCAAGTCAATACCTTGCCCCCAATCCCATGTGCCTTAAGTTTACACGCTAATCTCTTATGCGGGACCTTATCAAAAGCCTTCTGAAAGTCCAAATACACGACATCCACTGGTTCTCCCTTATCTATTCTACCAGTTACATCCTCAAAAAATTCCAGTAGATTAGTCTAGCACCATTTACCTTTTGTAAACCCATGTTGACTTTGTCCGATCCTGTCACTGTTTTCCAAGTGCTCTGCTATTACATCTTTTATAATGGACTCTAGCATTTTCCCCACTACCGATGTCAGGCTTACCGGTCTGTAATTCCCTGTTTTCTCTCTACCATCTTTTTTGAATAGTGGGGTATCTTTAGCTACCCTCCAATCCATGGGTACAGTTCCAGAGTCTATAGAATTTTGGAAGATGACCAGCAATGCATCTACTATTTCTAGGGCCACTTCCTTAAGTACCCTAGGATGTAGATTATCAGGCCCTGGGGATTTATTAGCCTTCAATCCCATCAATTTCCCAAACACCATTTCCCTACAAATACTGATTTCTTTCAATTCCTCCCTCTCATTAGACCCTATGTTCCCCGACATCTCTGGGAGGTTATTTGTGTCCTCCTTTGTGAAGACAGAACTGTGGTAAACCACTAATCTGCCTGTACAGAACATGTCTGGGCATGCCTCAGCTGGCTCCGCCCCTGGCTCCACCCCTAAGCCCAGGTATAAAGGTGATTGACCTCCAGTCCCCCTGGCTTTAAGGATCGGTCTACCAGCAGAGGCATGCTCGTATTCTTTTGTTAATAAAAGCCTACTTGTTATGAGTTTAACTCGTAGTCTTCTGGAGTTATTGATGGCGCATCAATTTTATTAACAAAAGGTTTTGAAATGGAGCAAATCCTGAAACCGGAATGCCTGGAACTGGACCCTCAAACGGCGGATGCATCAAATAACTTCGAGCACTGGCTGAGCTGCTTCGAAGCATTCCTGCAGGCCTCCAGCACTACCGTCAGGACCGAAGCCGACAAACTGCTAGTACTGAACTCACGGGTGAGCCACCAAGTATATTCGATTATCCGAGACGCTGTATCCTACACGGCCGCTATCACGATACTAAAAGAATATACTAAGCCAGTCAACGAGGTCTACGCTAGACACCTCCTGGCTACCCACAAACAGCGACCCGGGGAATCGGGTGACGAATACCTACGGGCACTGAGAGTCCTCGGCCGGGACTGCAAGTGCAAATCGGTGACGGCCGCGGAAAATACTGATGACCTAATCAGAGACGCCTACGTCGCCGGCATCAAGTCCAGCTACACTCGACAGAGACTGCTAGAGCAAAGTAGGCTCAACCTGCAGAAGGCTGTGGCCCTTGTTAACTCGCTGGATGTGGCCCTCCGAAATATGGATGCCTACTCCCCCGACCATACGGCCCTCCCCGCCCCGTGGATGTCGCGGGGGCCGCCATCTTGGGACACGGTAAGGCCACAGGCCTGCGCCACGCCACCACCGCCACGGCCCACCTGCAGCCCAACTACAGCTGCGATGTCCAGAGGCTCAAAGTGCTATTTCTGTGGCCAGGCCAAGCACCCCAGACAACACTGCCCGGCGAAGGACGCGATCTGCTCCAAATGCGGAAAGAAGGGGCACTATGCCAAAGTGTGCAGGGCGAAACCGACCAGCTCCAGCAGCGCCACGTGAGAGCTGTGCAGGTCACCATCTTGGACACCACCAGCCACGTGTGAGCCGTGCGAGCCGCCATCTTGGACATCACCAGCCGCGTGTGAGCGGTGCGGGCCGCCATCTTGGACGTCACTTTGGGACCAGGCCCCTGACTCCCCCACTGCCTCGCGTGAGTACAACAGCGACCCACCGACCTCAACGATGGCCTCCATCATCCTGGACCAATCCAGGCCTCACCAACTGGCCAGGTCCACGGTGGACATCAAGGTAAACGGTCACGCAACAAACTGCCTATTTGACTGCGGGAGCACGGAGAGCTTTATCCACCCCGACACGGTGCGATGCTACTCCCCATCAGTCATGCCCACGCGCCACTGGGTCTCTATGGCCTCCAAGTCCCACACGGCGGACGTCGGCGGCTACTGTGTAGCGACCCTGACAGTAATGGGCACAGAGTACAAAGACTTTAAACTCCTCGTCCTGCCACAGCTCTGCGCTGCTGTGCTACTGGGACTGGATTTCCAGTGCCACCTAGAGAGTGTCACGATAGCGTACGGCGGGCCCCTGCCCCCACTTAGTCTGCAGCCGGCAAAATTTAAAACAACCGCTGCGCACAATATGCAGCCTATCCACCCTGAAAGTCAGCCCCCCCCCCCGTTGTTTGCTAATCTCGCCCACGACTGCAAGCCCATTGCAACAAAAAGCAGGCGGTACAGTGCCGGGGATAGAAGCTTCATTAAAATAGAAGTAGAGAGACTCCTGCGGGAGGGGATTATCGAGGGCAGCACCAGCCCATGGCGAGCCCAAGTAGTGGTCGTGAAGACCGGTGAGAAACAGCGCCTGGTCATTGACTACAGTCAAACAATCAATAGGTATACCCAATTAGATGCATACCCCCTTCCCCGCATATCTGATATGGTCAATCAGATTGCACAGTACCGGGTATTCTCTACCATTGACCTGAAGTCGGCATACCACCAACTCCCTATCAGGCCTGAAGACCGCTAGTATACTGCCTTCGAGGCAAACGGCCGCCTCTACCACTTCCTCAGAGTCCCCTTCAGCGTCACCAACGGGGTCTCAGTCTTCCAAAGGGAGATGGACCGGATGGCTGACCAGAACGCGCTGCAGGCCACTTTTCCCTACCTGGACAATGTCACCATCTGCGGTCATGACCAGCAGGGCCATGACGCCAATCTAGAAAAATTCCTCCGAACAGCCCAGCGCTTAAATTTGACATACAACAAAGAAAAGTGTATGTTTCGCACCGCCCGCCTCGCTATCCTTGGCTGTGTAGTGGAAAACGGAGTCATCGGCCCTGACCCCGACCGAATGCGCCCCCTTCTGGAACTACCCCTGCCTCACAGCCCTGAAGAGATGTCTGGGGTTTTTCTCTTATTACGCCCAATGGGTGCCCAATTACGCGGACAAAGCCCGGCCCCTTATCAAGTCAACCTCCTTCCCCCTGGCGGCAGAGGCCCGTGCAGCCTTCACCCGCATAAAAGAGGACATTGCAAAGGCTACAATGCACGCCGTGGACGAGTCCATCCCTTTCCAAGTGGAGAGCGATGTGTCTGACTTCGCCCTGGCCGCAACCCTTAACCAGGCGGGGAGACCAGTGGCCTTCTTTTCACGAACCCTCCAGGGCCCCGAAATTAGACACTCCTCAGTCGAAAAGGAGGCCCAGGCTATAGTGGAGGCTGTACGGCATTGGAGGCATTACCTGGCCGGTAAACGCTTCACCCTGCTCACTGACCAACGATCAGTAGCATTTATGTTCAATAACAAGCAGAGGGGCAAAATCAAAAACGACAAGATATTGCGGTGGAGGATTGAATTATCCACCTACAATTATGATATCTTATATCGGCCCGGGAAACTTAATGAGCCCCCGGACGCCCTATCCCGTGGAACATGTGCCAACGCACAGGTCGATAGGCTACGGGCCCTCCACAACGATCTGTGCCACCCGGGGGTCACCAGGTTTTTCCACTTCATTAAGGCCCGCAACCTGCCTTACTCCATCAAGGAGGTCAGGACCATGACCAGGAACTGCCAAGTCTGTGCCGAATGCAAACCGCACTTTTATAGGCCAGACAGGGTGCACCTGATAAAAGCCACCCGCCCCTTCGAGCGCCTAAGCGTAGATTTTAAAGGGCCCCTCCCCTCCTCTGACCGCAACACGTACTTCCTCAACGTCATTGACGACTACTCCAGTTTCCCGTTCGCTATCCCTGCCCAGACATGACCAGCGCCACAGTCATCAAATGTCTCAATGACCTCTTTGCCATATTCGGTTTTCCCAGCTACATCCATAGTGACAGGGGCTCGTCGTTCATGAACGACGAGCTGCGCCAGTACCTGCTCGAAAAAGGGATAGCCACGAGCAGGACCACCAGCTACAACCCCCGGGGTAACGGACAAGTAAAAAGGGAGAACGCGACAGTGTGGAAAACCGCCATGCTAGCCTTAAAGTCCAGAGGCCTCCCAACCTCCCGCTGGCAAGAAGTCCTCCCTGATGCGCTTCACTCCATACGGTCACTACTCTGTACCGCCACGAACGCCACCCCTCACGAGAAAATGTTCGTCTTCCCTAGGAAATCCACCTCGGGGACATCGCTACCCGCCATGGCTGACGTCTCCAGGGCCCGTCTTGCTCAGGAAGCACGTGAGGAGCCATAAAACAGACCCCCTAATCGAAAGGGTCCACCTCCTCCACGCCAACCCACAATATGCATACGTGGCGTATCCTGACGGGCGGGAGGACACGGTCTCCATACGAGACCTCGCACCCTCAGGTGCCACCAAAAACACCATTACCGACTACCCATTACCATTACCCACTACCATTACCCACGACACACCCCTAGAAGGGAATCCACATCTAACCCAAGTAGACGGCACGCCAGGGTCCTGTGACCCACCCTTATACACCCACCGACCCCGCACCCACGAAGACGACACGCCGGTGCTCTGGCCCACGTGGGAAACGGCCGCGGGAAAAGAACCGCCGCAGCCGGCACCACGACGATCACTACGGCAGACAAGACCCCCGGAGAGACTTGCCTATACGAACTTCTGAGACACTTCACCCCGCCGGACTCATTTTAAACAAGGGGTTAATGTGGTAAACCACTAATCTGCCTGTACAGAACATGTCTGGGCATGCCTCAGCTGGCTCCGCCCCTGGCTCCACCCCTAAGCCCAGGTATAAAGGTGATTGACCTCCAGTCCCCCTGGCTTTAAGGATCGGTCTACCAGCAGAGGCATGCTCGTATTCTTTTGTTAATAAAAGCCTACTTGTTATAAGTTTAACTCTTAGTCGTCTGGAGTTATTGATGGCGCATCAAATACGATATCTGTTTCTTAAAAAACTCGCACTTAGGGCGATTGGCTCGTAGCCCGTGTTCACGTAGTCTAGTGAGCACCTGCTCTAGGTTGGCAAGGTGTTCACTGTCATCTTCACCTGTGACTAGGATGTCGTCCAAGTAACACTGAGTCCCCGGAATCCCTTGCAGGACTTGTTCCATCGCTCTTTGCCATATCGCCGGAGCTGATGCTACTCCGAATACCAGTCGATTATACTGGTAAAGACCTTTTGAGAGTGTTTATCGTGAGATACTTCCTAGAGGATTCTTCAACCGCAAATATGCTTGTGCTAGGTCAATTTTTGTAAAACGCTTCCCTCCAGATAGCGAGGCGAAGATATCTTCTATCCTTGGAAGAGGATATTGTACTGTGAGAAGGACTGGGTTCACCGTCACCTTGAAGTCCCCACAGATGCGAACCTTCCTTGGCTCCTCAGACTTATTGTTTAACGTTTTCTTCATGACAGGAACGATGGGTGTCGCCCACTCGCTCCAGTCTACCTTAGATAACACGCCTGCCTTCTCCAGATTCTCCAGCTCTGCCTCGACAGCTGGGCGAATTGCATATGGTACCGGTCTTGCTTTGAAAAACTTGGGAATTGCATTCTCCTCTATTTTTATCGAGGCGGTTACGCCTTTAAGAGTGCCCAGTTCTTGTTGAAATACCTCTTTGGCGTCAGCTAAGATTGTTGACAATCATCCAGGAGTGACGTCGTCATCCTTTTTACCAGCCACCATCAGTGCCTGAATGGAGTGCCAGTCTAAACTTATCTTTCTGATCCATTCACGTCCCAATAATGGTGGTCCACCATCTTGCAGAATGTAGAGATACAATTTCCATATTTTCTTGCCGTTGTATTCGACAGGCACCCTTATTTTTCCTCTGGGGTATATTTTTGCCCCGTATACGTCCTCAAGACAATGGATGTCTCTCTCAAGGGTATGTGTGAGAATAGCCGCTCGTAGTCTCGTCGATTCATGACGGTTAGAGCTGATCCTGTATCCAATTCCATTTTGACTTGGGACCCTGCTATCGTGAGGGTGACCCAAATGGTTCGGTGATCCTCTTTTGCGATTACGTTGTGAAGTTTGAGACAGCTTAGTCTCTTGTTCCCGGATTCACTATCGCTCATCTGGTCTTCGGAACTACTGTCCGTCATCTTTTGTACTTTCCTGTACGGTTCCTTAGTGGCCTTTTTGTTGTCGTTGGTCTTCTTCCCAGACCTGCAAACTCGTGCAATGTGTCCCATCTTTCTGCATTGCCTGCATATTTTGTCCTTGGACCAGCAGTCCTTCTGGTCATGGTTTGTTCTGCCGCAGCGATAACATTTTGCAAATCCCCGTGTCATTTCGTGGGTGCCGTATTCCTGTGGCTTTTGTTGTATTTCCGCAGCTCCCCTTGCTGCTGCTTCGTACGATACTGCCACGCTGAAAGCCTTATCTAGCATCAGCTCTTTCTCAGAGTAACCTCTTCTCGGTTCCTTCACTCAGGAGTCCAGAGACAAATTTGTCCCGTAAGGTATCTGCCAGTCCTGCTCCGAACTGGCAGTGCTTTGATAGCTTGCGTAGTTCCGTAAGGTAATCAGCATTGCTCTCATTTTTATGCTGATTTCTCCTGTGGAATTTAAATCTTTCTGCTATCAGCAGCGGTGTAGGATTTAGGCGTTCCTGTAGGATAGCAACAATTTCGTTAAAACTCTTCGCCTTCGGTTTGGCTGGAGTAATCAGGTCCCGCAATAGGCCGTACGTTCTGGCGCCCATTAAATTTAGCAATACAGATGCCTTTTTCTCATCGGCTATTTCGTTTGCCTCGCAATATACCTCGCCTCTTTCCACATACGTGGTCCAGTCTTCTATTGCATTATCGAAGGCAGTGATATCACCAGTCTTTGGCATCTTGAAAATCTAAGATGGCGCCTCCCGCGCTTTGCCTTCGTCCCCGATGGATCAAAATGGCGCCTCCCGCGCTTTTCCTTCTTCCCCGCCGAGTTAAGATGGCGCCTCCTGCGCTTTCCCACCGCTGCCAACGCTGTTGCTGGCGATTATATTTATTTTACTATCCTGTAATGGCGACGCCCTATGGTCTTCGCACCTCCCCGATCGCTGCTGCCAACGCCGCTCTCCGCGGTATTTTTATTTTTCTATCGCGCTTCAATATTTGCTCCGTTAATTGAAGAACCGTTCCCGTCGTGGAGCGGACCCTCTGGGACACTTCCCTCCCTCTTCTTCGGTCCGAACGCTGCCCGGCTGCGAAGCACCGGCCGCGCCCTGTGTGCTCCACCCTCTCTCTCTCTCTTTGCTTCCCGACTCGCTGCCCTGCCCCGTTGCAGAGCCACCCGATCGAGCTCCAGCCCGCCGCAGCCCAGGAAGGATCAGTGCACTACCTGTCACCAGCCCGATTAGCTGGGAAACTACAGACTGGAGACCAAGCCTGGCTCTCGACAGTCTCTTCTGCACTTTTCAATTCGATGATTTGGAGGGCGGTTGCCCACGGTCGATGCCCATTTCTCGAGTTGCTTTGGATTTTTTTTTTCTTGCTTCTGGTTTCGACCTTCAATAACGTCGTCTGAGGTGCTGCCGAGTTGCAGGTAAGTTCGTTTCTTACTCGTCGCCAGTATTATGTCCGTGTGTAATTGAGACACGGACTGCAGGAGTTGATTATAACAAGTCTTTCCTGGATGGAGACAACCTGGAAACGGAAACTACAGAAGCCTGCTAGGGCCTTTTATACAGGGGTGGTCACTGCCGGTACTGCAGTCTGAGACCAGTTATTCCCTTAAAGGTACATAGACAACACTTACCCCAGTCCCCCCGGCCTCCTCCTTACCCCAGTTCCCCCTCCTCCTCCTTACCCCAGTCCCCCCTCCTCCTCCTCCTTACCCCAGTCCCCCCTCCTCCTCCTCCTTACCCCAGTACACCCTCCTCCTTACCCCAGTCCCCCCTCCTCCTCCTTACCCCAGTCCCCCCTCCTCCTCCTTACCCCAGCCCCCCCTCCTCCTCCTTACTCCAGTCCCCCTATCCTCCTTACCCCAGTCCCCCCCTCCTCCTTACCCCAGTCCCCCCCATCATCCTTACCCCAGCACCCCCTCCTCCTCCTTACCCCAGCACCCCCTCCTCCTTACCCCAGTGCCCCCCTCCTCCTTACCCCAGTCCCCCCTCCTCCTTCTTACCCCAGTCACCCCCTCCTCCTTCTTAACCGAGTCCCCCCTCCTCCTTAGCCTAGCCCCCCCACATCCTTACCCCAGTCCCCCCAACTCCTCCTTACCCCAGTCCCCCCTCCTCCTCCTTACCCCAGTCCCCCCTCCTCCTTACCCCAGTCCCTCCTCCTCCTTACCCCAGTCCCCAGTCCCTCCTCCTCCTTACCCCATTCCCCAGTCCCTCCTCCTCCTTACACCAGTACCCCCCTCCTCCTTACACCAGTCCCTCCCTCCTCCTTACACCAGTCCCCCCTCCTCACCCCAATCCCCCCCTCCTCCTTACCCCAATCCCCCCCTCATCCTTACCCCAGTCCCCCCCTCCTCCTTCTTAGCCCAGTCGCCCCCTCCTCCTTCTTAACCCAGTCCCCCCCTCCTCCTTACCCTAGCCCCCCCACCTCCTTACCCCAGTCCCCCCCAACTCCTCCTTACCCCAGTCCCCCCTCCTCCTCCTTACCCCAGTCCCCCCTCCTCCTTACCCCAGTCCCTCCTCCTCCTTACCCCAGTCCCCAGTCCCTCCTCCTCCTTACCCCAGTCCCCAGTCCCTCCTCCTCTTTACACCAGTCCCCCCTCCTCCTTACACCAGTCTCCCCCTCCTCCTTACACCAGTCCCCCCCTCCTCACCCCAATCCCCCCTCCTCCTTACCCCAATCCCCCCCTCCTCCTTACCCCAGTCCCCCCTCCTCCTCCTTAACCCAGTCCACCCTCCTCCTTAATCCAGTCCCCCCTCCTCCTTAACCCAGTCCCCCCTCCTCCTCCTTACCCCAGTCCCCCCTCCTCCTCCTTACCCCAGTCCCCCCCTCCTCCTTACCCCAGTCTCCCCTCCTCCTCCTTACCCCAGTCCCCCCTCCTCCTCCTTACCCCAGTCCCCAGTCCCTCCTCCTCCTTACACCAGTCCCCCCTCCTCCTTACCCCAGTCCCCACCTCCTCCTTACCCCAGTCCCCCCCTCCTCCTTACCCCAGTCCCCCCCCTCCTCCTTACCCCAGTCCCCCCCTCCTCCTTACCCCAGTCCGCCCCCTCCTCCTTACCCCAGTCCCCCCCCTTCCTTACCCCAGTCCACACCCTCCTCACCCCAGTCCACCCCCTCCTCCTTACCACAGTACCCCGCTCCTCCTTACCCCAGTCCCCCCTCCTCCTTACCCCAGTCCGACCCCTCCTCCTTACCCCAGTCGACCCCTCCTCCTTACCCCAGTCCCCCCCTCCTCCTTACCCCAGTACCCCCCTCCTCCTTACCCCAGTCCCCCCTCCTCCTTACCCCAGTCCCCCCCTCCTCCTTACCCCAGTTCCCCCCTCCTCCTTACCCCAGTTCCCCCCTCCTCAACCCAGTTCCACCCCTCCTCCTCACCCCAGTCCCTCCTCCTCCTTACCCCAGTCCCCCCTCCTCCTTACGCCAGTACCCCCTCCTCCTTACACCAGCCCCCCTACTCCTTACCTCAGTCCCCCCCTCCTCCTTACCCCAGCCCCCCCTCCTCCTTACCCCAGTCCCCCCCTCCTCCATACCCCAGTCCCCCCCTCCTCCATACCCCAGTCCCCCCCGCCTTACTAACCCCAGTAGCCCCTCCTCCTTACCCCAGTCCCCCCTCCTCCTTACCCCAGTCCCCACCTCCTCCTTAACACAGTCCCCCCCTCCTCCTTACCCCAGTTCCCCCCTCCTCCTTACCCCAGTTCCCACCCTCCTCCTCACCCCAGTCCCTCCTCCTCCTTACCCCAGTCCCCCCTCCTCCTTACCCCAGTACCCCCCTCCTCCTTACACCAGCCCCCCTACTCCTTACCCCGGTCCCCCCCTCCTCCTTACCCCAGCCCCCCCCTCCTCCTTACCCCAGCCCCCCCTCCTCCATATCCCAGTACCCCCCTCCTCCATACCCCAGTCCCCCCCTCCTTACTCACCCCAGTCCCCCCTCCTCCTTACCCCAGTCCCCCTCCTTCTTACCCCAGTCCCCAACTCCTCCTTACCACAGTCCCCCCTCCTCCTTACCCCAGTTCCCCCCTCCTCCTTACCCCAGTTCCCCCCTCCTCAACCCAGATCCCCCCTCCTCCTCACCCCAGTCATTCCTCCTCCTTACCCCAGTCCCCCCTCCTCCTTATCCCAGTACCCCCCTCCTCCTTACCCCAGCCCCCCCTCCTCCATACCCCAGTCCCCCCTCCTCCATACCCCAGTCCCCCCCTCCTTACTCACCCCAGTCCCCCCTCCTCCTTACCCCAGTCCCCCCTCCTCCTTACCCAGTCCCCCTCCTCCTTACCCCAGTCCCCCTCCTCCTTACCCCAGTCCCCCCTCCTCCTTACCCCAGTCCCCGCCCTCCTCCTTACCCAAGTCACCCCTCCTCCTTACCACGGCCTCCCCCTCCTCCTTACCCCAGTCCCCCCTCCTCCTTACCCCAGACCCCCCTCCTCCTTACCCCAGCCCCCCCCTCCTCCTTACCACAGTCCCCCCCTCCTCTTTCCACAGTCCCCACCCCTCCTCCTTACCCCAGTCCCCACCTCCTCCTTACCTCAGTCCGCCCCCCTCCTCCTTACCCCAGTCCACCCCCCTCCTCCTTACCCCAGTCCCCCCCTCCTCCTTACCCCAGTCCACCCCCTCCTCCTTACCCCAGTCCACCCCCTCCTCCTTACCCCAGTAACCCCCTCCTCCTTACCCCAGTCTCCCCCTCCTCCTTACCCCAGTCCACCCCCTCCTCCTTACCCCAGTCCCCACCCCTCCTTACCCCAGTAACCCCCTCCTCCTTACCCAGTCTCCCCCTCCTCCTTACCCCAGTCCACCCCCACCTCCTTACCCCAGTCCACCCCCTCCTCCTTACCCCAGTCCACCCCCTCCTCCTTAGCCAGTCCCCCTTCCTCCTCCTTACCCCAGTCCCCCCTCCTCCTCCTTACCCCAGTCCCTCCTCCTCCTTACGCCAGTCCCTCCTCCTCCTTACCCCAGTCCCCCCTCCTCCTTACCCCAGTCCCCCCCTCCTCCTTACCCCAGTCACCCCTCCTCCTTACCCCAGTCACCCCCTCCTCTTAACCCAGTCCCCCCCTCCTCCTTACCCCAGTCCCCCCCTCCTCCTTACCCCAGTCCGCCCCCCTCCTCCTTACCCCAGTCCGCCCCCCTCCTCCTTACCCCAGTCCACCCCCCTCCTCCTTACCCCAGTTCGCCCCTCCTTACCCCAGTTCCCCCCTCCTCCTTACCCCAGTCCCCCCTCCTCCTTACCCCAGTCCCCAGCCCTCCTCCTTACCCGAGTCCCCAGCCCTCCACCTTACCCCAGTTACCCCCTCCTCCTTACCCCAGTCCACCCCCTCCTCCTTACCCCAGTCCCCACTTCCTCCTTACCCCGTCCCCACTTCCTCCTTACCCCAGTCCCCCCCTCCTCCTTACTCCAGTCCCACCTCCTCCTGACCCCAGTACCCCCCTCCTCCTTACCCCAGTCCCCCCTCCTCCTTACCCCATTCCCCGCCTCCTCCTTACCCCAGTCCACCCCCTCCTCCTTACCCCAGTCCACCCCCTCCTCCTTAGCCCAGTCCCCCTTCCTCCTCCTTACACAGTCCCCCCTCCTCCTCCTTACCCCAGTCCCTCCTCCTCCTTATGCCAGTCCCTCCTCCTCCTTACCCCAGTCCCCCCCTCCTCCTTACCCCAGTCCCCCCTCCTCCTCACCCCAGTCACCCCCTCCTCCTTACCCCAGTCCCCTTACCCCAGTCCCCCCCTCCTCCTTAACCCAGTCCCCCCTCCTCCTTACCCCAGTACCCCCCTCCTCCTTACCCCAGTCCGCCCCCTCCTCCTTATCCCAGTCCGCCCCCCTCCTCCTTACCCCAGTCCACCCCCCTCCTCCTTACCCCAGTTCCCCCCTCCTTACCCCAGTTCCCCCCTCCTCCTTACCCCAGTCCCCCCTCCTCCTTACCCCAGTCCCCAGCCCTCCTCCTTACCCGAGTCCCCAGCCCTCCTCCTTACCCCAGTTACCCCCTCCTCCTTACCCCAGTCCACCCCCTCCTCCTTACCCCAGTCCCCACTTCCTCCTTACCACGTCCCCACTTCCTCCTTACCCCAGTCCCCCCCTCCTCCTTACTCCAGTCCCCCCCTCCTCCTGACCCCAGTACCCCCCTCCTCCTTACCCCAGTCCCCCCTCCTCCTTACCCCATTCCCCGCCTCCTCCTTACCCCAGTCCCCCCCCTCCTCCTTACCCCAGTCCCCCCACCTCCTTACCCCAGTTACCCCTCCTCCTTACCCCAGTTACCCCCTCCTCCTTACCCGTTACCCCCTCCTCCTTACCCCAGTCCCCCCTCCTCCTTACCCCAGTCCCCCCCTCCTCCTCCTTACCCCAGTCCCCCCCCTCCTCCTTACCCCAGTCCCCAGCCCTTGTCCTTACCCCAGTCCCAGCCCTCCTTCTTACCCCAGTTAGCCCCTCCTCCTTACCCCAGTTAGCCCCTCCTCCTTACCACAGTCCTCCCCTCCTCCTTACCCCAGTTCCCCCTCCTCCTTACCCCAGTCCCCACTCCTCCTTACCCCAGTCCCCCCTCCTCCTTACCCCAGTCCCCCCTCCTCCTTACCCCAGTCCTCCCCTCCTCCTTACCCCAGTCCTCCCCTCCTCCTTACCCCAGTCCCCCCTCCTCCTTACCCAAGTCCCCCCTCCTCACCCCAGTCCCCCCCTCCTCCTTACCCCAGGCCCCCCTCCCTCCTTACCCCAGTCCCCACCCCTCCTCCTTACCAAAGTTCCCCCCTCCTCCTCACCACAGTTCCCCCCTCCTCCTTACCCCAGTCCCCCCCTCCTCCTTACCCAGTACCCCCCCTCCTCCTTACACCAGTCCCCCCCCTCCTCCTTACACCAGTCCCCGCCTCCTCCTTACCCCAGTCCCCCCCCTCCTCCTTACCCCAGTCCCCCCACCTCCTTACCCCAGTTACCCTCCTCCTTACCCCAGTTACCCCCTCCTCCTTACCCGTTACCCCCTCCTCCTTACCCCAGTCCCCCCTCCTCCTTACCCCAGTCCCCCCCTCCTCCTTACCCCAGTCCCCCCTCCTCCTTACCCCAGTCCCCCTACTCCTTACCCCAGTCCCCCCTCCTCCTTACCCCAGTCCCCCCCTCCTCCATACCCCAGTCCCCCCCTCCTCCATACCCCAGTCCCCCGCTCCTTACTCACCCCAGTCCCCCCTCCCTCCTTACCCCAGTCCCCCCTCCTCCTTACCCCAGTCCCCCCCTCCTCCTTACCCCCAGTCCCCCCTCCTCCTTACCCCAGTCCCCCCTCCTCCTTACCCCAGCCCCCCCTCCTCCTTACCCAAGTCCCCCCCCTCCTCCTTACCCAAGCCCCCCCCGCCTCCTTACCACAGCCTCCCCCTCCTCCTTACCCCAGTCCCCCCTCCTCCTTACCCCAGACCCCCCTCCTCCTTACCCCAGCCCCCTCTCCTCCTTACCCCAGTTCCCCCCTCCTCCTTACCCCAGTACGCCCCTCCTACTTACCCCAGTTCCCCCCTCCTCCTTACCCCAGTTCCCCCCTCCTCCTTACCCCAGTCCTTCCCTCCTCCTTACGCCAGTCCCCCCTCCTCCTTACCCCAGTGCCCCCCTCCCTCCTTACCCCAGCAGCCCCCCTTACCCCAGTCCCCACCCCTCCTCCTTACCCCAGTCCACACCCCTCCTCCTTACCTCAGTCCGCCCCCCTCCTCCTTACCCCAGTCCGCCCCCTCCTCCTTACCCCAGTCCCCCCTCCTCCTTACCCCAGTCCACCCCCTCCTCCTTACCCCAGTCCCCCCCTCCTCCTTACCCCAGTGCACCCCCTCCTCCTTACCCCAGTCCACTCCCTCCTCCTTAGCCCAGTCCCCCTTCCTCCTTACCCCAGTCCCCACCCCTCCTTACCCCAGTACCCCCCCTCCTCCTTACCCCAGTCTCCCCCTCCTCCTTACCCAGTCCACCCCCTCCTCCTTACCCCAGTCCACCCCCTCCTCCTTACCCCAGTCCACCCCTCCTCCTTAGCCCAGTCCCCCCTTCCTCCTCCTTACCCCAGTCCCCCCTCCTCCTCTTACCCCAGTCCCTCCTCCTCCTTACCCCAGTCCCTCCTCCTCCTTACCCAGTCCCCTCCTCCTTACCCCAGTCCCCCCTCCTCCTTACCCCAGTCCCCCCCTCCTCCTTACCCCAGTCCCGCCCCCCTCCTCCTTACGCCAGTCCGCCCCCCCTCCTCCTTACCCCAGTCCGCCCCCCTCCTCCTTACCCCAGTTACCCCCTCCTTACCCCAGTTCCCCCCTCCTCCTTACCCAGTCCCCCCCTCCTCCTTACCCCAGTCCCCAGCCCTCCTCCTTACCCGAGTCCCCCAGCCCTCCTCCTTACCAGTTACCCCCTCCTCCTTACCCCAGTCCACCCCCTCCTCCTTACCCCAGTCCCCACTTCCTCCTTACCCCAGTCCCCCACTTCCTCCTTACCCCAGTCCCCCCCTCCTCCTTACTCCAGTCCCCCCCTCCTCCTGACCCCAGTACCCCCCCCCTCCTCCTTACCCCCAGTCCCCCCCTCCTCCTTACCCCATTCCCCGCCTCCTCCTTACCCCAGTCCCCCCCTCCTCCTTACCCCAGTCCCCCCACCTCCTTACCCAGCTACCCCTCCTCCTTACCCCAGTTACCCCCTCCTCCTTACCCGTTACCCCCTCCTCTCTTACCCCAGTCCCCCCTCCTCCTTACCCCAGTCCCCCCTCCTCTTTACCCCAGTCCCCCCCTCCTCCTTACCCCAGTCCCCAGCCCTCGTCCTTACCCCAGTCCCCAGCCCTCCTCCTTACCTGTTAGCCCCTCCTCCTTACCCCAGTTAGCCCCTCCTCCTTACCCCAGTCCTCCCCTCCTCTTACCCCAGTTCCCCCCTCCTCCTTACCCAGTCCCCCCTCCTCCTTACCCCAGTCCCCCGTCCTCCTTACCCCAGTCCCCCCTCCTCCTTACCCCAGTCCTCCCCTCCTCCTTACCCCAGTCCTCCCCTCCTCCTTACCCCAGTCCCCCCTCCTCCTTACCCCAGTCCCCCCCTCCTCACCCCAGTCCCCCCCCTCCTTACCCCAGTCCCCCCTCCCTCCTTACCCCAGTCCCCACCCCTCCTCCTTACCCAAGTTCCCCCCTCCTCCTCACCACAGTTCCCCCCTCCTCCTTACCCCAGTTCCCCCCTCCTCCTTACCCCAGTCCCCCCCTCCTCCTTACCCCAGTACCCCCTCCTCCTTACACCAGTCCCCCCCTCCTCCTTACACCAGTCCCCCCGTCCTCCTTACCCCAGTCCCCCCTTCCTCCTTACCCCAGTCCCCCCTTCCTCCTTACCCCAGTCCCCACCCCCTTACCCCAGTTCCCCCCTCCTCCTTACCACAGTCCCCACCCCTCCTCCTTACCCCAGTCCCCACCCCTCCTCCTTACCCCAGTCCTCCCCTCTGATGCGCTATCAATCACTCATAAAAGACTGAGAGTTAGAAGAGTAACCAAAGGCTTTTATTAACAACAGAATGGAGGTCTGCCTCGCGTGGTCGACCGGTCCATGATACTAAGGGCTGGGGAGCAGTCACCTTTATACTAGGACCTGTGGGAGGAGTCAGCCGAGGCATGTCCAGGCATGTACACAGTGGAATACAAACAGGACAAACAGGAATACAAACAGTGGTTTACCACATTCACCCCTTGTTTAAAATTGAGTCCGGCGGGGTGAAGTGTATTAAAAGTTAGTGTATTGGAGTCTCTCCGGAGGTCTTGTCTGCCGCTGTGATCTGCGTGGCGACGGCAGGGGTAGTGAAGCTTCCGGCGTCGAGTCCAGCGTAGGCTGTGGCACAGGCGTGTCGTCCTCGTAGATGTCGAGCGGGTCGCGGGGCCCAGGCCTGCCGTCTGCTGGGGCTGGATATCGGATCGTGGGGGGGGGGTAGTGGGTAGTGGGTTACTGCGGCCCCCGAGGGTGCAAGGTCTCTTATGGAGACTGTGTCCTCCCGCCCGTCCGGGTATGCGATGTAAGCATACTGGGGGTTGGCGTGGAGGAGGTCGACCCTCTCGACCAGGGGGTCCGTTTTATGGGTCCTCACGTGTCTTCTCAGTAGGACCGGCCCTGGGGACGTCAGCCATGTCGGTAGCGATGTCCCCGATGTGGACTTCCTTGGGAAGACAAACATTTTCTCATGAGGGGTGGCGTTAGTGGCAGTGCAGAGCAGTGACCGAATAGAGTGGAGCGCATCGGGGAGCACATCCTGCCAGCGGGAGGTTGGAAGGCCCCTAGACTTTAAGGCTAGCAGGACGGCCTTCCAAACTGTCGCATTTTCTCTTTCCACCTGTCCGTTCCCCCGGGGGTTGTAACTGGTGGTCCTGCTTGTGGCAATACCCCTAGTTAGCAGGTACTGACGGAGTTCGTCGCTCATAAACGATGAGCCCCGGTCGCTATGGATATAGCTGGGGAAGCCGAACAGGGTGAAGAGGTTGTTCAGACATTTAATGACCGTGGCACTGGTCATGTCCGGGCAGGGGAAGGCGAACGGGAAACGGGAGTACTCATCAATAATATTGAGGAAGTACACATTGCGGTCGGAGGAGGGGAGAGGCCCTTTAAAATCGACGCTCAGGCGCTCGAAGGGGCGAGTGGCTTTTATCAGGTGGGCCCTGTCTGGTCTATAAAAGTGCGGTTTGCACTCAGCGCAGACTTGGCAGTTCCTGGTCATGGTCCTGACCTCCTCAATAGAGTAAGGCAGGTTGCGGGCCTTGATGAAGTGGAAGAACCTGGTGACCCCCGGGTAGCAGAGGTCATTGTGGAGGGCCCGCAGTCTATCGATCTGCGCGCTGGCGCAGGTGCCACGCGATAGCGCATCCGGGGGTTCATTTAGCTTCCCGGGCCGGTACAAGATCTCGTAGTTGTAGGTGGAAAGTTCGATTCTCCACCTCAAGATCTTGTCACTTTTGATTTTGCCCCTCTGCTTGTTGTTAAACATAAAAGCAACTGAACGCTGGTCAGTGAGCAGGGTAAATCGTTTTCCGGCCAGGTAGTGCCTCCAATGACGCACAGCCTCCACAATCGCCTGGGCCTCCTTCTCAACAGCAGAGTGTCTGGTCTCCGGGCCTTGGAGGGTTCGTGAAAAGAAGGCCACGGGTCTCCCCGCCTGATTGAGGGTAGCGGCCAGGGCAAAGTCAGACGCGTCGCTTTCCACCTGGAAGGGGATGGATTCGTCCACTGCGTGCATGGTGGCTTTGGCAATGTCCTCCTTGATACGGTGGAAGGCTAAGCGGGCCTCTGCCGTCAAGGGAAAAGAGGTGGACTTGATCAGCGGACGGGCCTTGTCCGCATAGTAGGGGACCCACTGGGCGTAATAGGAGAAAAACCCTAGGCACCTCTTCAGGGCCTTGAGGCAGTGGGGCAGTGGAAGTTCCATAAGGGGACGCATCCGGTCGGGGTCGGGGCCGATGACTCCGTGTTCCACAACACAGCCAAGGATGGCGAGGCGGTTTGTGCGGAATATGCACTTCTCCTTGTTATATGTCAGGTTTAGGAGTTGGGCGGTGCGGAGGAATTTTTCGAGGTTTGCGTCATGGTCCTGCAAGTCACGGCCGCAGATGGTCACATTGTCCAGATATGGGAAAGTGGCCTGCAACGCATTTTGATCTACCATCCGGTCCATCTCCCTTTGGAAGACGGAGACCCCGTTGGTGACGCCAAAGGGAACCCTAAGGAAGTGATAGAGGCGGCCGTTTGCCTCAAAGGCAGTGTACTGGCGGTCCTCAGGGCGGATGGGGAGCTGGTGGTACGCTGATTTCAGGTCAATGGTCGAGAAGACGCGGTACTGCGCGATCTGGTTGACCATATCAGCTATACGGGGGAGTGGGTAGGCGTCCAGCAGGGTGTAGCGATTTATTGTCTGGCTGTAGTCGATGACCAGGCGCTGCTTCTCGCCGGTCTTAACGACCACAACCTGGGCTCGCCAGGGGCTGGTGCTGCCCTCAATAATCCCTTCTTTCAGGAGCCGCTCCACTTCGGTTTTAATGAAAACCCTGTCCCCGGCACTGTATCGCCTGCTCTTTGTGGCGATGGGCTTACAGTCAGGGGTGAGGTTAGCAAACAGTTGGGGGGGGGTGACTCTGAGTGTGGAGAGGTTGCACCTGGTGCGCGGCGGGCAGTTTGGAAGCTGCTGGCTGCGGACTGTGAGTGGGGGTAGGGGTCCACCGTACGCCATCGTAACACTTTTAAGGTGGCACTGAAAATCTAACCCCAGCAGGACAGCAGCGCAGAGGTCAGGCAGGACCAGAAGTTTAAAATGATCGTACACGGTCCCGTCTACTACGAGTGTCACCACGCAGTAGCCGCCGATGTCCGCCGACTGGGACTCGGAGGCCATAGAAATCCGCTGTTGCGCAGGCAGGACTGGGAGAGAGCAACGCCACACCGTGTCGGGGTGGATGAAGCTCTCCGTGCTCCCAGAGTCAAAAAGGCAGATTGTATCGTGACCATTTACCTTAATGTCCATTGTGGAACTGGCCAGTTGGTGCGGTCTCGCTTGGTCCAGTGTAACGGATGCCAGCGTAGGGGTCGGTGTGTCGCTGCGGGTATCAGATGAGGCGGTGTCGGGGGCCTGCTGCGTCCCGGCTGTCGTCCAAGATGGCGGCGTCCATGATCCCCATGTGGCTGGAGGCGTCCAAAATGGCTGCTGTACCGGTGATTCGCACATGGCCGGGGAGGTCCAAGATGGCGGCCCGCATGGCCCACACGCGGCGCTGCTGGGGTTCGGGGTGGCTTTGGCCCTGCAGACGCTACCGTAGTGTCCCTTCTTCCCGCAGCCCGAGCAGATCGCGTTTTTCGCCGGGCAGCGCGCTCTGGGGTGTTTTGCCTGGCCACAGAAGTAGCATTTCTGGCCTTGGGGCACTGCTGTCTGGCCTTGGGACACTGCTGCGGTAGTTGGGCCGTTGTTGGGGTGTGGCTGGGGTGGCACGGCGCTATGAGGCGGTCCTACCGTGTCCCAGGCTGTCATTCCCCGCGGCGTCCACGGTGCAGAGGAGTAGGCATCCATGCCCTGGTAGGCTGCATCCAACGATAGTGCGAGTTCAGAGGCCTTGTTGAGGTCGAGGTTACTCTGCTCCAACAGTCGATGTCGGGTGTAATTGGATCTGTGGCCCGCTACAAAAGCATCCCGGATAAGTTCCTCTGTGTACACGGCGGCCTTTACATCCTTACAACCACAGGCCCGGCCAAGCACAGACAGTGCCTGAAGGTATTCCACGGTCGATTCCCCAGGTTGTTGTTTACGACTCCCCAGGAGGTGCCTGGCGTACACTTCATTCACTGGGCGCGTGTACTGGTCCTTGAGGAGCTTGATAGCGTCCGCGTACGAGGTCGCGTCTTGGATGACCGAGTACACTCGGTGGTTCACTTTGGAGGTCAGGACATCCAGTTTGTCCTCGTCCGATTTGATTGCTTCGGAGGCGGTCAGGAATTTTTTGAAACACTTAAGCCAGTGAGTAAACTTGGTGATGAGTCCGCCTCCGATGATCTAAGTCCAGGCATGCTGGTGTGAGGATCTTCCCCATTATAAAAATGTTGTTAATAAAATTGATGCGCTATCAATTACTCATAAAAGACTGAGAGTTAGAAGAGTAACCAAAGGCTTTTATTAACAACAGAATGGAGGTCTGCCTCGCGTGGTCGACCGGTCCATGATACTAAGGGCTGGGGAGCAGTCACCTTTATACTAGGACCTGTGGGAGGAGTCAGCCGAGGCATGTCCAGGCATGTACACAGTGGAATACAAACAGGACAAACAGGAATACAAACAGTGGTTTACCACACCCTCCTCCTTACCCCAGTCCCCCAGCCCTCCTCCTTACCCCAGTCCACCTCCTTACCCCAGTTAGCCCCTCCTCCTTACCCCAGTCCTCCCCTCCTCCTTACCCCAGTTCCCCTCCTCCTTACCCCAGTTCCCCCCTGCTCCTTACCCCAGTCCCTCCTCCTCCCCCCAGTACCCCCCTCCTCCTTACCCCAGTCCCCCCTCCTCCTCTTCCCAGTCCTCCCCTCCTCCTCCCCCCCCCCTTACCCCAGTCCCCCCCTCCTTACCCCAGTCCCCCCTCCTTACCCCAGTCCCCCCCTCCTTACCCCAGTCCCCCCCTCCTTACCCCAGTCCCCCCCTCCTTACGCCAGTCCCCGCCTCCTTACCCCAGTCCCCACCTCCTTACACCAGTCCCCACCTCCTTACCCCAGTTTCCCCCTCCTCCTTACCCTAGTCCCCCCCCTCCTTACCCCAGTCCCCCCTCCTTACCCCAGTCCCCCCTCCTTACCCCAGTCCCCCCCTCCTTACCCCAGTCCCCCCTCCTTACCCCAGTTCCCCCCTCCTCCTTACCCCAGTCCCCCCTCCTCCTTACCCCAGTCCCCCCCCTCCTTCTACCCCAGTCCCCCCCTCCTCCTTATCCCAGTCCCCCCTCCTCCTTACCCCAGTCCCCCCCTCCTCCTTACCCCAGTCCCCCCTCCTCCTTACCCCAGTCCCCCCCTCCTCCTTACCCCAGTCCACCCCTCCTCCTTACCCGAGTCCCCCCCTCCTCCTTATCCCAGTCCCCCCCCTCCTCCTTACCCCAGTCCCCCCCTCCTCCTTACCCCAGTACTCCCCTCCTCCTTACCGCTGTCCCTCCTCCTCCTTACCCCAGTTCCCCCCCTTAAACCAGTTCCCCCCTCCTAACCCCAGTTCCCCCTCCTCCTTACCCCTGTCCCTCCTCCTCCTTACCCCAGTTCCCCCCCTTACCCCAGTTCCCCCCCCTTACCCCAGTCCCCCCCCCTTACCCCAGTTCCCCCCCCCCCCTTACCCCAGTTCCCCCCCTTACCCCAGTTTCCCCCCCTTACCCCAGTTCCCCCCCCTTACCCCAGTTCCCTTACCCCAGTTCCCCCCCTCCTTACCCCAGTTCCCCCCTTCTTACCCCAGTTCCCCCCCCTCCTTACCCCAGGTCCCCCCCTCCTTACCCCAGGTCCCCCCCTCCTTACCCCAGTTCCCCCCCTCCTTACCCCAGTTCCCCGCTCCTTACCCCAGTTCCCCCCTCCTTACCCCCAGTTCCCCCCCTCCTTACCCCAGTTCACCCCTCCTCCTTACCCCAGTTCCCCCCTCCTCCTTACACAGTTCCCCCCTCCTCCTTACCCCAGTTCCCCCCTCCTCCTTACACCAGTCCTCTCCTCCTCCTTACCCCAGTCCTCCCCTCCTCCTTACCCCCGTCCTCCCCTCCTCCTTACCCCAGTCCCCCCTCCTCCTTACCCCAGTACCCCCTCCTCCTTAGCCCAGTCCCCCCTCCTCCTTACCCCCAGTCCCCCCCTCCTCCTTACCCCAGTCCCCCCCTCCCTCCTTACCCCAGTCCCCCCCTCCTCCTTACCCCAGTCCCCCCCCTCCTCCTTACCCCAGTCCCCCCCTCCTCCTTACCCCAGTCCCCCCCTCCCTCCTTACCCCAGTCCTCCTTACCCCAGTCCTCCTTACCCCAGTCCCCCCCTCCTTACCCCAGTGCCTCCTCCTCACCCCAGTCCCCCCTCCTTACCCCAGTCGCCCCCCTCCTTACCCCAGTTCCCCCCTCCTTACCCCAGTTCCCCCCTCCTTACCCCAGTACCTCCCTCCTCCCCCCAGTTCCCCCCTCCTCCTTACCCCAGTCCCGCCTCCTCCTTACCCCAGTCCCCCCCTCCTCCTCACCCCAGTACCCCCTTCTCCTTACCCCAGTCCCCGCTCCTCCTCACCCCAGTCCGCGCTCCTCCTTACCCCAGTCCCCTCTCCTCCTTACCCCAGTCCTCCTTACCCCAGCCCCCAGTCCTCCTTACCCCAGCACCCCTCCTTACCCCAGTCCCTCCTCCTCACCCCAGTTCCCCCCTCCTCCTTACCCCAGTCCCCCCCTCCTTACCCCAGTCCCTGCTCCTCCTTTCCCCAGTCCCCGCTCCTCCTTACCCCAGTCCCCGCTCCTCCTTACCCCAGCCCCCGCTCCTCCTTACCCCAGTCCCCTCTCCTCCTTACCCCAGTCCTCCTTACCCCAGCCCCCAGTCCTCCTTACCGCAGCCCCCCCTCCTTACCCCAGTCCCTCCTCCTCACCCCAGTTCCCCCCTCCTCCTTACCCCAGTCACCCCCTCCTTACCCCAGTCCCCCCTCCTTACCCCAGTCCCCCCTCCTTACCCCAGTCCCCCCTCCATACCCCAGTCCCCCCTCCGTACCCCAGTCCCCCTCTCCTTACCCCAGTTTCCCCCTCCTCCTTACCCTAGACCCCCCCTCCTTACCCCAGTCCCCCCTCCTTACACCAGTCCCCCCTCCTTAGCCCAGTCCCCCCTCCTCCTTACCCCAGTCCCCCCCCTCCTCCTTACCCCAGTCCCCCCCTCCTCCTTACCCCAGTCCCCCCTCCTCCTTACCCCAGTCCCCCCTCCTCCTTACCTCAGTCCCCCCCTCCTCCTTACACCAGTCCCCCCCTCCTCCTTACCCCAGTCCTCCTTACCCCAGTCCTCCTTACCCCAGTCCCCCCTCCTTACCCCAGTGCCTCCTCCTCACCCCAGTCCCCCCTCCTTACCCCAGTCCCCCCCTCCTTACCCCAGTTCCCCCCTCCTTACCCCAGTACCCCCTCCTTACCCCAGTACCCCCCTCCTCCCCCCAGTTCCCCCCTCCTCCTTACCCCAGTCCCCCCTCCTCCTTACCCCAGTCCCCCCTCCTCCTTACCCCAGTAACCCCTTCTCCTTACCCCAGTCCCTGCTCCTCCTCACCCCAGTCCGCGCTCCTCCTTACCCCAGTCCCCTCTCCTCCTTACCCCAGTCCTCCTTACCCCAGCCCCCAGTCCTCCTTACCCCAGCCCCCCCTCCTTACCCCAGTCCCTCCTCCTCACCCCAGTTCCCCCCTCCTCCTTACCCCAGTCCCCCCTCCTCCTTACCCCAGTCCCCCCTCCTTACCCCAGTCCCTGCTCCTCCTTACCCCAGTCCCCGCTCCTCCTTACCCCAGTCCCCGCTCCTCCTTACCCCAGCCCCCGCTCCTCCTTACCCCAGTCCCCTCTCCTCCTTACCCCAGTCCTCCTTACCTCAGCCCCCAGTCCTCCTTACCGCAGCCCCCCCTCCTTACCCCAGTCCCTCCTCCTCACCCCAGTTCCCCCCTCCTCCTTACCCCAGTCCCCCCTTCTTACCCCAGCCCCCCCCCTCCTTACCCCAGTCCCCCCTCCTTACCCCAGTCCCCCCTCCTTATCCCAGTCCCCCCTCCCTACCCCAGTACCCCCCTCCGTACCCCAGTCCCCCTCTCCTTACCCCAGTTTCCCCCTCCTCCTTACCCTAGTCCCCCCTCCTTACCCCAGTCCCCCCTCCTTACACCAGTCCCCCCCTCCTTACCCCAGTCCCCCCCTCCTTACCCCAGTCCCCCCCTCCTCCTTACCCCAGTTCCCCCCTCCTCCTTACCCCAGTTCCAATCTCCTCCTTACCCCAGTTCCCCCGTCCTCCTTACCCCAGTTCCCCCCTCCTCCTTACCCCAGTTCCCCCCTCCTCCATACGCCAGTTCCCCCCTCCTCCTTTCCCCAGTTCCCCCCTCCTCCTTACCCCAGTTCCCCCCTCCTCCTTACCCCAGTTCCCCCCTCCTCCTTACCCCAGTTCCCCCCTCCTCCTTACCCCAGTTTCCCCCTCCTCCTTACCCCAGTTCCCCCCTCCTCCTTACCCCAGTTCCCCCCTCCTCCTTACCCCAGTTCCCCCCTCCTCCTCACCCCAGTTCCCCCCTCCTCCTTACCCAGTCACCCCTCCTTTACCCCCCCCCCCAGTCCCCCCTCCTTACCCCAGTCCCCCCCTCCTTACCCCAGTCCCCCCTCCATACCCCAGTCCCCCCCTCCGTACCCCAGTCCCCCTCTCCTTACCCCAGTTTCCCCCTCCTCCTTACCCTAGTCCCCCCTCCTTACCCCAGTCCCCCCTCCTTACACCAGTCCCCCCTCCTTAGCCCAGTCCCCCCTCCTCCTTACCCCAGTCCCCCCCTCCTCCTTACCCCAGTCCCCCCCTCCTCCTTACCCCAGTCCCCCCTCCTCCTTACCCCCAGTCCCCCCTCCTCCTTACCTCAGTCCCCCCCTCCTCCTTACCCCAGTCCCCCCCTCCTCCTTACCCCAGTCCTCCTTACCCCAGTCCTCCTTACCCCAGTCCCCCCTCCTTACCCCAGTGCCTCCTCCTCACCCCAGTCCCCCCTCCTTACCCCAGTCCCCCCTCCTTACCCCAGTTCCCCCCTCCTTACCCCAGTTCCCCCCTCCTTACCCCAGTACCCCCCTCCTCCCCCCAGTTCCCCTCTCCTCCTTACCCCAGTCCCCCCTCCTCCTTACCCCAGTCCCCCCTCCTCCTTACCCCAGTACCCCCCTTCTCCTTACCCCAGTCCCCGCTCCTCCTCACCCCAGTCCACGCTCCTCCTTACCCCAGTCCCCTCTCCTCCTTACCCCAGTCCTCCTTACCCCAGCCCCCAGTCCTCCTTACCCCAGCCCCCCTCCTTACCCCAGTCCCTCCTCCTCACCCCAGTTCCCCCCTCCTCCTTACCCCAGTCCCCCCCCTCCTCCTTACCCCAGTCCCCCCTCCTTACCCCAGTCCCTGCTCCTCCTTACCCCAGTCCCCGCTCCTCCTTACCCCAGTCCCCGCTCCTCCTTACCCCAGCCCCCGCTCCTCCTTACCCCAGTCCCCTCTCCTCCTTACCCCAGTCCTCCTTACCCCAGCCCCCAGTCCTCCTTACCGCAGCCCCCCCTCCTTACCCCAGTCCCTCCTCCTCACCCCAGTTCCCCCTCCTCCTTACCCCAGTCCCCCCTTCTTACCCCAGTCCCCCCCTGCTTACCCCAGTCCCCCCCTCCTTACCCCAGTCCCCCCTCCTTATCCCAGTCCCCCCTCCCTACCCCAGTCCCCCCCTCCGTACCCCAGTCCCCCTCTCCTTACCCCAGTTTCCCCCTCCTCCTTACACTAGTCCCCCCTCCTTACCCCAGTCCCCCCCTCCTTACCCCAGTCCCCCCCTCCTTACCCCAGTCCCCCCTCCTCCTTACCCCAGTTCCCCCCTCCTCCTTACCCCAGTTCCAATCTCCTCCTTACCCCAGTTCCCCCCTCCTCCTTACCCCAGTTCCCCCCTCCTCCTTACCCCAGTTCCCCCCTCCTCCATACGCCAGTTCCCCCCTCCTCCTTTCCCCAGTTCCCCCCTCCTCCTTACCCCAGTTCCCCCCTCCTCCTTACCCCAGTTCCCCCCTCCTCCTCACCCCAGTTTCCCCCTCCTCCTTACCCCAGTTTCCCCCTCCTCCTTACCCCAGTTCCCCCCTCCTCCTTACCCCAGTTCCCCCCTCCTCCTTACCCCAGTTCCCCCCTCCTCCTTACCCCAGTTCCCCCCTCCTCCTTGCCCCAGTTCCCCCCCTCCTTACCCCAGTTCCCCCCTCCTCCTTACCCCAGTTCCCCCCTCCTCCTTACCCCAGTTCCCCCCTCCTCCTTACCCCAGTTCCCCCCTCCTCCTTTCCCCAGCTCCCCCCTCCTCCTTACCCCAGTTCCCCCTCCTCCTTACACCAGTTCCCCCCTCCTCCTTACCCCAGTTCCCCCCTCCTCCTTACCCCAGTTCCCCGCTCCTCCTTACCCCAGTTCCCCCCTCCTCCTTACCCCAGTTCCCCCCTCCTCCTTACCCCAGTTCCCCCCTCCTCCTTACCCCAGTTCCCCCTCCTCCTTACCCCAGTTCCCCCCTCCTCCTTACCCCAGTTCCCCCCTCCTCCTTACCCCAGTTCCCCCCTCCTCCTTACCCCAGTTCCCCCCTCCTCCTTACCCCAGTTCCCCCCTCCTCCTTACCCCAGTTCCCACCTCTTCCTTACCCCAGTTCCCCCCTTCTCCTTACCCCACTCCTCCTTACCCCAGTCCTCCTTACCCCAGTCCCTCCCTCCTCCTTACCCCACTCCTCCTTACCCCAGTCCTCCTTACCCCAGTCCCCCCCTCCTCCTTACCCCAGTCCCCCCTCCTCCTTACCCCAGTCCCCCCTCCTCCTTACCCCAGTCCCCCCTCCTCCTTACCCCAGTCCCCCCTCCTCCTTACCCCTGTCCCCCCTCCTCCTTACCCCAGTCCCCCCCTCCTCCTTACCCCAGTCCCCCTCCCCTCCTTACCCCAGTACCCCCTCCTCCTTACCCCAGTCCCCCCCTCCTCCTTACCCCAGTCCCCCCTCCTCCTTACCCCAGTCCCCCCTCCTCCTTACCCCAGTCACCCCCTCCTCCTTACCCCAGTCCCCCCCTCCTCCTTACCCCAGCCCCCCCTCCTCCTTACCCCAGTCCCCCCCTCCTCCTTACCCCAGTCCCCCCTCCTCCTTACCCCAGTCCCCCCCCTCCTCCTTACCCCAGTCCCCCCTCCTCCTTACCCCAGTCCCCCCTCCTCCTTACCCCAGTCCCCCCTCCTCCTTATCCCAGTCCCCCCCTCCTCCTTACCCCAGTCCCCCCTCCTCCTTACCCAGTCCCCCCCTCCTCCTTACCACAGTCCCCCCCTCCTCCTTACCCCAGTCCCCCCCTCCTCCTTACCCCAGTCCCCCCTCCTCCTTACCCCAGTTCCCCCATCCTCCTTACCCCAGTCCCCCCTCCTCCTTACCCCAGTCCCCCCTCCTCCTTACCCCAGTCCCCCCCTCCTCCTTACCCCACTCCCCCCCTCCTCCTTACCCCAGTCCCCCCCTCCTCCTAACCCCAGTCTCCCCTCCTCCTTACCCCAGTCCCCCCCTCCTCCTTACCCCAGTTCCCCCCCTCCTCCTTACCCCAGTTCCCCCCTCCTCCTTACCCCAGTCCCCCCTCCTTACCCCAGTCCCCCCCTCCTCCTTACCCCAGTCCCCCCCTCCTCCTTACCCCAGTCCCCTCTCCTCCTTACCCCAGTCCCCCCTCCTCCTTACCCCAGTCCCCCCTCCTCCTTACCCCAGTCCCCCCTCCTCCTTACCCCAGTCCACCCCTCCTCCTTACCCCAGTCCCCCCTCCTTACCCCAGTTCCCCCCTCCTCCTTACCCCTGTCCCTCCTCCTCCTTACCCCAGTTCCCCCCCCTTACCCCAGTTCCCCCCTCCTTACCCCAGTTCCCCCCTCCTCCTTACCCCTGTCCCTCCTCCTCCTTATCCCAGTTCCCCCCCTTACCCCAGTGTCCCCCCCCTTACCCCAGTTCCCCCCCTTACCCCAGTTGCCCCCCCTTACCCCAGTTCCCCCCCTTACCCCAGTTCCCCCCCACCCCAGTTCCCTTACCCCAGTTCCCCCCCCCCTTACCCCAGTTCCCTTACCCCAGTTCCCCCCTCCTTACCCCAGTCCCCCCCTCCTCCTTACCCCAGTCCCCCCTCCTTACCCCAGTTCCCCCCTCCTCCTTACCCCTGTCCCTCCTCCTCCTTACCCCAGTTCCCCCCCCTTACCCCAGTTCCCCCCTCCTTACCCCAGTTCCCCCCTCCTCCTTACCCCTGTCCCTCCTCCTCCTTACCCCAGTTCCCCCCCTTACCCCAGTTCCCACCCCCCTTACCCCAGTTCCCCCCCCCTTACCCCAGTTCCCCCCCCTTACCCCAGTTCCCCCCTCCTTTCCCCCAGTTCCCCCCCTCCTTACCCCAGGTCCCCCCTCCTTGCCCCAGTTCCCCCCTCCTCCTTACCCCAGTTCCCCCCTCCTCCTACCCCAGTTCCCCCCTCCTCCTTACCCCAGTTCCCCCCTCCTCCTTACCCCAGTTCCCCCCTCCTCCTTACCCCAGTTCCCCCCTCCTCCTTACCCCAGTCCTCCCCTCCTCCTTACCCCAGTCCTCCCCTCCTCCTTACCCCAGTCCCCCCTCCTCCTTACCCCAGTCCCCCCCTCCTCCTTACCCCAGTCCCCCCCTCCTCCTTACCCCAGTCCCCCCCCTCCTCCTTACCCCAGTCCCCCCTCCTCCTTACCCCAGCCCCCCGCTCCTCCTTACCCCAGTCCCCTCTCCTCCTTACCCCAGTCCTCCTTACCTCAGCCCCCAGTCCTCCTTACCGCAGCCCCCCCTCCTTACCCCAGTCCCTCCTCCTCACCCCAGTTCCCCCCTCCTCCTTACCCCAGTCCCCCCTTCTTACCCCAGTCCCCCCCTCCTTACCCCCAGTCCCCCCCTCCTTACCCCAGTCCCCCCTCCTTATCCCAGTCCCCCCTCCCTACCCCAGTACCCCCCCTCCGTACCCCAGTCCCCCTCTCCTTACCCCAGTTTCCCCCTCCTCCTTACCCTAGTCCCCCCTCCTTACCCCAGTCCCCCCTCCTTACACCAGTCCCCCCCTCCTTACCCCAGTCCCCCCCTCCTTACCCCAGTCCCCCCCTCCTCCTTACCCCAGTTCCCCCCTCCTCCTTACCCCAGTTCCAATCTCCTCCTTACCCCAGTTCCCCCGTCCTCCTTACCCCAGTTCCCCCCTCCTCCTTACCCCAGTTCCCCCCTCCTCCATACGCCAGTTCCCCCCTCCTCCTTTCCCCAGTTCCCCCCTCCTCCTTACCCCAGTTCCCCCCTCCTCCTTACCCCAGTTCCCCCCTCCTCCTTACCCCAGTTCCCCCCTCCTCCTTACCCCAGTTTCCCCCTCCTCCTTACCCCAGTTCCCCCCTCCTCCTTACCCCAGTTCCCCCCTCCTCCTTACCCCAGTTCCCCCCTCCTCCTCACCCCAGTTCCCCCCTCCTCCTTACCCCAGTCACCCCCTCCTTACCCCAGTCCCCCCTCCTTACCCCAGTCCCCCCTCCTTACCCCAGTCCCCCCTCCATACCCCAGTCCCCCCCCTCCGTACCCCAGTCCCCCTCTCCTTACCCCAGTTTCCCCCTCCTCCTTACCCTAGTCCCCCCTCCTTACCCCAGTCCCCCCTCCTTACACCAGTCCCCCCTCCTTAGCCCAGTCCCCCCTCCTCCTTACCCCAGTCCCCCCCTCCTCCTTACCCCAGTCCCCCCCTCCTCCTTACCCCAGTCCCCCCTCCTCCTTACCCCAGTCCCCCCTCCTCCTTACCTCAGTCCCCCCCCTCCTCCTTACCCCAGTCCCCCCCTCCTCCTTACCCCAGTCCTCCTTACCCCAGTCCTCCTTACCCCAGTCCCCCCTCCTTACCCCAGTGCCTCCTCCTCACCCCAGTCCCCCCCTCCTTACCCCAGTCCCCCCCTCCTTACCCCAGTTCCCCCCTCCTTACCCCAGTTCCCCCCTCCTTACCCCAGTACCCCCCTCCTCCCCCCAGTTCCCCTCTCCTCCTTACCCCAGTCCCCCCTCCTCCTTACCCCAGTCCCCCCTCCTCCTTACCCCAGTACCCCCTTCTCCTTACCCCAGTCCCCGCTCCTCCTCACCCCAGTCCGCGCTCCTCCTTACCCCAGTCCCCCTCTCCTCCTTACCCCAGTCCTCCTTACCCCAGCCCCCAGTCCTCCTTACCCCAGCCCCCCTCCTTACCCCAGTCCCTCCTCCTCACCCCAGTTCCCCCCTCCTCCTTACCCCAGTCCCCCCCCCTCCTCCTTACCCCAGTCCCCCCTCCTTACCCCAGTCCCTGCTCCTCCTTACCCCAGTCCCCGCTCCTCCTTACCCCAGTCCCCGCTCCTCCTTACCCCAGCCCCCGCTCCTCCTTACCCCAGTCCCCTCTCCTCCTTACCCCAGTCCTCCTTACCCCAGCCCCCAGTCCTCCTTACCGCAGCCCCCCCTCCTTACCCCAGTCCCTCCTCCTCACCCCAGTTCCCCCTCCTCCTTACCCCAGTCCCCCCTTCTTACCCCAGTCCCCCCCTGCTTACCCCAGTCCCCCCCTCCTTACCCCAGTCCCCCCTCCTTATCCCAGTCCCCCCTCCCTACCCCAGTCCCCCCCTCCGTACCCCAGTCCCCCTCTCCTTACCCCAGTTTCCCCCTCCTCCTTACACTAGTCCCCCCTCCTTACCCCAGTCCCCCCCTCCTTACCCCAGTCCCCCCCTCCTTACCCCAGTCCCCCCTCCTCCTTACCCCAGTTCCCCCCTCCTCCTTACCCCAGTTCCAATCTCCTCCTTACCCCAGTTCCCCCCTCCTCCTTACCCCAGTTCCCCCCTCCTCCTTACCCCAGTTCCCCCCTCCTCCATACGCCAGTTCCCCCCCTCCTCCTTTCCCCAGTTCCCCCCTCCTCCTTACCCCAGTTCCCCCCTCCTCCTTACCCCAGTTCCCCCCTCCTCCTCACCCCAGTTTCCCCCTCCTCCTTACTCCAGTTTCCCCCTCCTCCTTACCCCAGTTCCCCCCTCCTCCTTACCCCAGTTCCCCCCTCCTCCTTACCCCAGTTCCCCCCTCCTCCTTACCCCAGTTCCCCCCTCCTCCTTGCCCCAGTTCCCCCCCTCCTTACCCCAGTTCCCCCCTCCTCCTTACCCCAGTTCCCCCCTCCTCCTTACCCCAGTTCCCCCCTCCTCCTTACCCCAGTTCCCCCCTCCTCCTTTCCCCAGCTCCCCCCTCCTCCTTACCCCAGTTCCCCCTCCTCCTTACACCAGTTCCCCCCTCCTCCTTACCCCAGTTCCCCCCCTCCTCCTTACCCCAGTTCCCCGCTCCTCCTTACCCCAGTTCCCCCCTCCTCCTTACCCCAGTTCCCCCCTCCTCCTTACCCCAGTTCCCCCCTCCTCCTTACCCCAGTTCCCCCTCCTCCTTACCCCAGTTCCCCCTCCTCCTTACCCCAGTTCCCCCCTCCTCCTTACCCCAGTTCCCCCCTCCTCCTTACCCCAGTTCCCCCCTCCTCCTTACCCCAGTTCCCCCCTCCTCCTTACCCCAGTTCCCACCTCTTCCTTACC